>NW_020956797.1:26630-75780 GCF_003031625.1 Empidonax traillii
AAACCGAGGCCACCTCCGGCTTCTCAAACAGGGGAACGATCACCCGACATTTTCCCTCTCCCTGGAGGTGTTGGGAGTGCCCCACCCGTGCTGAAACCCCTTCCCAGTTTATCCAGGACACACGGATTTGGTGGTACCTGCACCAGGAAGCTGCAGGGAAACCAGCCTGCCCTCCCTGCCAGGTGAGGCTCCCAAGGACTGTCACTGCTCACCCAAACCCGTTCCTGTGCCACCCTAAACAGGCAAAGGAAGCCAATCCTCTCCCTGGGAGGTGCCAAGGACGGGACCAAGGCAGGAAAACCCTGTCCAGGGGAAGCCCCAGGCCCAGCCACCCCCTGTGACACTTACTGGTTTTCACCTTGAGGGTGTAGGGGTTCTTCTGCTGGATGGTGTGGGTGAAGTGGAAGCGGGCGTTGCAGCTGTAGTCGGTCAGGGCGTCCTGCAGGATCACGTTGGAGAAGTAAAGGTCCCCGTTCTGCCCCTGGGACACTCGTTTGTCCTGCTGGATGGGCTCCATGGCTGCGGGCACAGCGGGCACTCAGACGGGGCACAGCCCGGCCCCAGGGCAGGGGGGGCTCTGAACCAGGGGAAGGACCCTAAACTAGCAGGAAATGCCCTAAACTAGCAGAAACTGCCCTAAACTAGCAGAAACTGCCCTAAACTAGCAGTAAAGACCCTAAACTAGTAGAAACAACCCTAAACTAGTAGAAACTACCCTAAACTAGCAGAAACTACCCTAAACTAGCAGAAACTGCCCTAAACTAGCAGAAACTGCCCTAAACTAGCAGAAACTGCCCTAAACTAGCAGAAACTACCCTAAACTATCAGAAACTACCCTAAAATAGCAGTAAAGACTAGCAGTAAAGACCCTAAACTAGCAGAAACTGCCCTAAACTAGAAGAAAATACCTAAGCTAGCAATTATAACCCTAAACTTGCAGAAACAAACCTAAACTAGCAATAATGCTCCTAAACTAGCAGTAACAGCCCTAATCAGCAGAAACGACCCTAAACTAGCAATAATGACCTTAAACTAGCAGAAACTACCTTGAACGGTCAGAAACTGCCCTAAACTAGTAGGAATGACCCTAAAGAGGGTTGTTTGAGAGGCTGCAGGGGGTGGAGGGGCTGCCCAGGGGGTGCAGGGTGGGAAGGGGGTTCCCCACTCACAGCTGCTCATCCAGAAGATGACGGGTGGGGGGAGCCCGGGGGGTGGGTTGCACTGCAGGCTCAGAGGGGCCCCTTCATCCACCTCGATCACATCCACCTTCTCCTTGGGCCACAGGGGAGACTCTGCCACGGGAAACAAGGGCACGTGAGGCAGGGAGGGCAGGACGTCCCCAGAGCTCTTCCCGCTGGGCCTGGCCCGCTTTCGGTGGGGTGGCCTCGATGCAAAAACTCCATTTCTGCATGTGCAGGGCTCCCTGAAATCCATGCCCTTGAATCCATGCCCTTCAATCCATGCCCTTGAATCCATCCCCTTGAATCCTCACCCTTGAATCCTCACCCTTGAATCCATGCCCTTGAATCCTCACCCTTGAATCCTCACCCTTGAATCCATCCCTTGAATCCATCCCCTTGAATCCATCCCCTTGAATCCTCACCCTTGAATCCTCATCCTTGAATCCTCACCCTTGAATCCTCACCCTTGAATCTTCACCCTTGAATCCATCCCCTTGAATCCATGCCCTTGAATCCATGCCCTTGAATCCATCCCCTTGAATCCATCCCCTTGAATCCATGCCCTTGAATCCATACCAAGTTGGTTACAGCCTTAACCCCCCCACCTTCATCCTGGTCTTGGATACACCTGGACACAGGTAAGAGCTGGAGAAGGCTGGGAGGGACCCACAAGGATCATCCAGTCCAACCCTCAGCCCTGAACAGGCTCAACCCCAAGAGTCACCCCCTGTGCCCCAGAGGATCAGCCAAACCCTCCTGCAGCTCTGGCAGCCTTGGGGCTGTGCCCACTGCCCTGGGGAGCCTGTTCAGTGCCAACCACCCTCTGGGGGAAGAACCTTTCCCTGAGATCCACCCTGAGCCTGCCCTGACACAGCTCCAGCCCTTCCCTGGGTGCTGTCCCTGCTCCCTTCCTGCTGAAGCTGGAACTGCCATGAGGTCTCCCCTCAGTCTCTTCCATCTGGACACACCAAGTGCCCTCAGCTGCTCCTCAAGGCCCTTCCCCATCTTTGTTGCCCTCCTTTGGACTCTCACTGATGGCTTCCCCTCTTCCCTGACCAAAGCTATCCCAGTATTCCAGGTGAGGCCAGGCCAGCTCTCCGTGCCCGCTCCCACCACACAGACCTCTTTGCCCTCCTCAGGGGCCGCTCTCTGGTTACTCACTGGACACCTGGAGGTGGATCTTGCTGGAGAGGGCAGTGCCATAGTCATTCCTGGCAAAGCACTGGTACTCCCCCTCGTAGTCCTCGGGCCTGCCCCCGCTGTGGAAGTCGATGACCAGGGTGCCCGAGCGGCGCCGCATCGACACCTTGGGGTCCTTGGCCACGTTGAAGAACTTGCCATTGCGAGTCCAGGAGAAGCTGGAGGCACACGGGGGGGTTGCACACAGGGTTTGCACGCTGCTTTTGCACCAGGGGAGGGCTGGATGGGAGAGGGGTTGCTCCAGGGGCAGGCCCCAGGGGCAGGGGGGGGCACTCACGTGGGCACGGGGTTCCCTTTGGCCTCGCACTCGATGAAGATGTTGTCCCTGGGGTCCACGATGTAGTCCTTCACCGACTGCTTGGTGATGGTGGGGGGCTGGGGCACTGTGGGGCAGAGGAACACCCTGAGGAGGGCTGTGCCCATCCCCTCTGCCACCCCACAGCCTCTCCCCCACGCTGCACCCACCCTGAGGAAACCCCCACGAGCATGGGTGGGTGGGGTAGGGTGGGCTGCTCGTCCCCTTTCAACCATGCCACTGCTCAGGATCCCTTTAGGTACCAAACCCTGCCCTGGTTCTCACTTGGTGGCTTGGGTTGAACAAATTCCATGGTTACATTTTCCTGCTCCCACTAAAGCCATCCTGCTCCTCAGAGAGGGGCTGCAGCTGGGCCAGGGACCCCCAGACATTTACAGGGTCTCTGTGCAAGAAAGAGGCCCTAAAGCCCCCCCAGGTTGGCCCCAGAGGAGCTCAAAAGTGGTGGTTAAAGGGGCAGGAGTGTGGAAGGGGACACACCAGCCCAGAGCTGCTGTAGGACCTGGCTCTGCCCCTGGAATTGCAGATCCCAGCCCCATGGCTGTCCTGGGATGAGGATCTGAGGCTGTTTGCTCATCCCCAAGAGCCAGTGATGCTCCAGATATGTCAGGAGGTGGGGCTGAGCTGGGCACGCTGTGCTGGTGCCAGGCAGAGGAGCCCACCCTCCCCTCAGGGCTGGCAAAAGCCATAACAAAGCCCTGCAGAAACAACATTCCTGTGGCAAGGGCAGCCTGGCTCCTGCTCCAGGGGCAGCACAGAGCCCAGGAACAAGTGGCTGGTCCTGTCCTGGCCACGGGCAATGCCCCCCCCCACACACACACCCCCAGTGTGTGCCCCCACCAGCCCCTGCCCTGTGCAGACCCCTCGTGCCCATGGTGGTCACGCAGGGGACACGGACACGGAGGGAACACTTACATTCACTCTGAATACTTGCTGTTATCCCCCAAGTGCCAGCAGAGAGGAGAGAAGACAAGAGGTTAGTTGAGGAGCTGCCCTGTGCTCCTCATGCCCACGGACACAGACACAGAGGGTTGTCCCAGGCCTTGCCAACGCTCCACACAAACCATCCCACGGCTCAGGCCTGTTCTGATCTTCCCACTTACTGTCCATGGAGCAGTAACACAGGTAATTATCCCCCTCTGAACATCACAGCTTTCCCACCCTTTTCTCTTCAGTCATTTCCCAATTTCAGCCCAAAGCCGCTGCCTCCAATTTTTCCTTCCGACTCTGCTGCCCAGTCAGGGATCAGCTGGGGCACCACAGCTCCACCAGCACAGCCAGGGCTCCATAGGGCACGAATTTCTCCTGTCTAAGGTGGTCCCAGCCTGAATTCAGACCCCCAGGAGCCGTGCTTTGCCTCCCAACACTCCGCTCTCCAGAGGATTCCTGTGCCTTGTGCTGTCAGAAGAGATTCCCTGCAGCCAGGGAAGCCTGATGGGTATTTACAGCCACTCCAGGAGGAGGCTGGGACACAAAGAAATTAGGAAAATGGTTTCCAGAGCAGTGGCTGAGCAGCTCCCAGTGAGAGCCACTGGCCCTGGAGCATCCACACCACTCATGCAGCTCCCACGTGCTGGCCTGGAGTTGCTCATTGAGCAGGAAAATCAGCCCATGTCCCCCCTTCCTCCTCTTTCCATACCCTCTTCCTCCTCTTTCCATACCCTCTTCCTCCTCTTTTCATACCTTCTTCCTTCTCTTTCCTACCTCCTTCCTCCTCTTTCCATACCCCCCTCCCTTCCTGCCCCATGTCCCTCTTCCTCCTCGCTCCACGTCCCCCAGCCCTTGTGCTTCTGAATAAAACAGAATTCCCATCTCATAATTAACCAGAAAGTCCTGGAAGAGAGAGAGAGAGAGAGAAAAAAAAAAGCTCCATTTCCCTGCAGGACCTGCCCAGGTTTCCACAGCCCTGGAGGTGTCAGCTGGTGGCAGCATCAGCCAGGTAAGACCAGCAACGAGCTCGTGTCCTCCACTAGAGAGCATCCCAAAGCCTTCCCGTGCTCTGGAACACCTGAAGGCACCGAATCACAGGATGGCTTGGCTTGGAAGGGACCTCAGAGGTCATCCACTGCCACCCCCTGCCATGGGCAGGGACATTTTCCACTAGCCCAGGTTGCTCCAAGCCCTGTCCAGCCTGGCCTTGGTGCTCCTGGGACGCTCCACTGAACAGGCTGGACACTGCTCAGCTTGGCTCAGGTGTTCTGATCCACGGTAAGATGTGTTTTCGAGTCCTCTGCTCAGTTTTTGAGGCAGATTGGCTAAACCAGAGAGGACTTGGGTGACTTTCTGGAGGGCAAGGGGTTTAAAAAGGCAAAACCAGCCACAAACAAAGGAACAAGAGCAAAAGAACCCTGGCTGTGGAGCAGGAAATCATCCCCCTCTCTGTGCTGAGCAGGGGGAAAAGCACAACTTACGATCCAGAGGGACCTCGATGGCGCTGATGAGGTGCTGAAGGCAGAGGGCGAAGGCAATCCCTGCAGGGCTGAGGTGGGGCCTGGGCATGACCATCTTGGAGGGCTGGGCAGAGCCTGGACAGCCCCTCGGCGTGTCCCCGGGGCAGCAGCAGCACGTGCAGAGGGATCCTCAGCTGCAAAGCAAACCCAGGCCACTGTCACAGCTCCAGAACTGGGGGTTTCCAGCCCAGAAAGTGTTTGTGTGCAGGGACAGGGGTGTGGGCAGTGCCAGGGGTGGGCTCCAGGCTCTGGTGGCCCGGGTGTGAGCCCGTGGGCACAGCTCTCCCACCCCTGGGTTGTTCTGCTGGCAGAAAATCAGCTTTTTGGGGGGTTATTTGCACTCAGACCCTGGAGGGACCCCTTGGATCACAGAATCATGGGATATGCCAAGCTGGGATGGCAGGAGAAGGGCCTGGCTCTCCATCCCTGGCACTGATGGGAAGTCACTCAGAGCTGCTGAATACAGAAGCAATCCTCAAAGAATAAAATAAAAAGGATGATTTGCTGATTAAAAAAAGCAATACTAATTGTGTTTTATGGTCAAGAAATGCCTAGAAATATCCAGTCCCTCAGCCAGGGCACTGGGATGAGCCTGGGGACAGCCTGGCACAGCTCTAGGAGAGGGGGCACAGTGGGACCTCTCCTACCTGGCCTCTAAACAAGCCCATTTCCCCCCAGCTCCAGCTATTTCCCTGCCCAGACACTCCCTGGTGCCAGATGTGCCTCCCACCCACAGCCCCAGAGATGCTCCTGCCAGGATCTCGTTTGCCACACACACCCCCCCCTTCCATTTTGCTCCTGACAAACCCCCTCCCCAGACTCCCTGCAGCCAGAGAGGAGGTGAATTCCTCCCGTGGGGGAACAATTCCCCCCACCTCAGGAGGTCACAGGGGCTGCACCACACGAGTCACTCGCTGCTCACTGTCCAGAACAGAGCTGTAAAAAGGGCAGCAGCTCCCTCAGCTGAGAGCAAAGAAAGGACACCAGGGGCAGGAGAGAGTGGAAAATCCCCAGCCCTGCTCCTGCCTGGCCCTGGCAGGGGCTCTGGCCGAGGATGTGGCGGGGCAGGAGCAGCACAGGGGCTGTTTGGTGAGCAAGGGGAGCCTCCTGAAACATAAACCCCCGGAGTCAGCTCCGGGTGTGCTGCCCCTTCAGCTGTTCCCCAGCTCGGGAAGGGAGGGAGGGAGGAGGGAGTTGGAACGACAGACAGAACCCGGGAGCAGCCAGCGAGGAGCAGATGTCACAGGAAACAACCAGCCCTGACACGTGGCCTGGGAGGCTCTGCTGAACCCCACGCAGGCTCCCAGCAGCTCCCCGTTACCCTCCTGGGGAGCACGAGGTGCTGGGGGGTCCCCACCACCACCCCCCGGGCTCCCAGTCCTCACTCCAAAGGATCTTGCTGTCCCAGTGCATCCCAGTTGCCCCAGCTGACAGACTGGAGGCTGGGAAGGGGCTCGGAGGGGAGAGTTGCTCTGATCTATTTTGCTCGTTCTGAGGATTTTCCAATCCAGCTGTTGCCATAAAAATAGTTGAGGGACAGAATAATTATAGGTCCAGGCCAGTAATTAAAGTCATGTCCAGCACTTGTGCAGCCCTGTGATCAGGTCATGCTGAACAAAGCTTTTCAAATTACTCCTTTAGCTCCCTGTCCAAGGGAGGAGATCATTTTGATCTGCAGCCTTCCTTTTTTTTTTTTTTTTTTTAAAGCAGTTCATTTCTCCAGTTGCAGCTTAAGATGAGTAATGGACCCGCTGGTTTTGTGTCTCCCTGCCTTTGGGAGGGCAAATGCCAGGCTCCTCCAGCTCCTCCAGCTCCTCCAGGCTCCTCCAGCTCCTCCAGGCTCCTCCAGCTCCTCCAGGGCCCCTTTGTCTCGGGCAGATGTGGGTGCAGGAACAATCCCCGGCCGTGCCTGCGTGTGTAGGTGGCTCCTGGGGACAGGCAGTGCCAGAGAACACAGCCCACATTGTCAGGGCTCGGGGACAGGGACATCTCCCAGCACAGAGCCTGGAGCTGCTGTGGGAACACGAAATTCCGAGCTGGGGGTGCTGAAGCTGCCTGATGTCCATCTGCTGCTGAGGCTGCTTCGACCCAGGCTGGCCACGGGGGCAGATGAGACCCCTTTGCCCAGACTCAGCGTTTCTTAACCACTGCTCCTGGCCCTCAGAAGAGATCTGAGTCCTGTCCAAAGCGCAGAACAACCTCTCTCACCTCATTCCTACGGCCCAACAGGGTGGCCAGAGCTGGGGGAGAACCATCAGGGCTCTGGGAACTTCTTCCTGCAGAGTCCTGTGGGGCAGAGCTGTTCCATGATGAGGGTATAAATTCTATTCCAGCTAGTTCAGCAGTTTAAAATGAAGATGGAAAGCTGTGTAACAGCCTGAAAACCCTCCCAGCCAGAGAGGAAGAACTCTGGAGCTTCATTTCTCCCTGAACATGGCAATTTAACACGCATTTTCCTCACTCCTTGCCTTGAGATGGGGGAAATTTCTCCCCTCCACAGATGGTGGAGCAGCACAAGTGAATCCTCACATCCCAGCCCCGGAGCTTCCCTGCTTCCCCCCTCCATCTGCTCGGCACCAGCAAGTTCCTGGGGTTTGGGTGGCTCAGCCAGGAGTGGTGAGGGGGGTGGTTTGTCCCTGACCAGCAGGATGTGGCTGGATGAGGCTCCTCAGCAGCAGGACCTGAACCACATCCCACAAAACCCACCCCATCCCCTCCGGCTCCAGAGTCGGAATCAAAGGATGTGTGGAAACAGCTTTCAGCAAGAACCCACTGCAGGCCCAGGCAGCACAAGCCAGCACGTGGATCACCCCTCAGGGCTGATTTGGCCAAAAATTTGGCTGGTAATTCCCAAAACTGGTAAATCCCTGCAAACAGCAACACGTGGGATGTTCTGCCCCGCTGGGGTTCACAGGGCAGAGCCCGAGGGCTTCCCCGGGGGCACAAACGGCTCTGGGGAAGGGCTGAAATTAATTCCCTTCCCAACAGTTGAATGAAATGAGACCTTGTGGAATAACAATGGAAACAAACCCCTTCCCTACGGCCCCACTGCTGGAAAACAACCCCAGCCCTCCGAGGCAGCCAGGAGGGCTGAGAGCAGCCACAGGAACAGTAAGCAAAGGCAATCTCTGGTTGAAGTTAAATAAAATTAAAGAGGTCCACCATGAGGGATTGTTTTTAATCAGCCCATTAGGTCCAGCAGGATGCTTTCAGCAGCAATTAGACATTTATCCTTATTTACGGCTGTGAGACGAACAGTAAAACTTGAGGAGCTGCTGTTCCCAGGAACATTCCTGCAGCACCATTTATTGCGTGTCAGCTGCTTAATTGATGCTGATTGAATAGCACAGAGCAACATTTCCACAAAGAGAAAACGCTCTTGGTTTCAGATAATGAAAAACATTGATTTCAAAGGCACATGTGGATGTGAATCCCTCTGCTCCGGAGCCAGGCTGGGAGAGATGGGAGGAGAAGTCAGAAGGGAAGGCTCCAGGGACACACCTTGGAGCCCCTTCCAGGGCCTAAAGGGGCTCCAGGAAATCTGGGGAGGGACTTTGGAATTACGGTGCAGAAATTCAGGGAAAGAAGGAAGGAAACGATCGCCAAGGCAGGGGATGATCCCTTGGCATTCCCACATCACCAGGGCAGGGGATGATCCCTTGGCATTCCCATCCCGGGGGATGGACGTGCCCTTTCCCCAGGCAGGGTGTGGGGGGGCAGTGCTCCCATCCCCTCTGCCCCGAGCAGAGAGAGGAGCTTTGTGCCTGTTCCCGGGTCCAGCTTTCACAATTGTTCTGAGGAACAACTGTCACAGCAAACACCAGCAAAGCCATTTGCATCTCGTCTTCTCCTCCTTAAAACAAAAAAAAATCACCGTTTGCATCCACTCAGCAGCTTCAGAGCTGAGGGAAGTGGCCTGAGCATCCTCTGCTCCCAGGGAAGAGGGAAAGTCAGGCTTGTCATGGGAAATGGGTCCTGAGCTGAGCTATGAGGGTTCAGTGTCATCTCTATACCTACTGGAACCCCAAAGCGACACATCCTTTTTATCTGTCCTCTGAAGAAAAGGACATTTCCCCCAACACAACCTGCAGCAGCAGAGCTTGACTTGCAGAGGCACCACCCCTGCCAACGCTCCGGAAAAACCCCAGGCAGACCCTTTTGTTGGGGATAATTCACTGCCCATCTACTCCTGCCATTGCGCTTTCAGCACATCTTTAAAGGAGTGTTTTTAAGGGACACAGCTTTAAGGAGCACATCTTTAAAGGAGTGTTTTTAAGGGGCACAGCTTTAAGGAGCACATCTTTAAAGGAGTGTGTTTTAAAGGAACACATCTTTAAGGAGCACATCTTTAAGGAATGTGTTTTTAAGGAACACTCAGAGGCCGTTTCTCACCTCTGCTTTCTTGCCTCCCTCCTCCACGGGATTTTTGCCTTGTACTGCATTTTCCTGGGTCTCTCCTGCCTGGCACGTGGGTGAGGTTCAACCCCAAGCCCCGCAGGCCGCAGAGCATTTTAAAAGCACGGAGAAAGCTCCGTGACATCCCCGGGAACGAGGACGGCTCCCTAAAATCCCTCTCCAGGCAGCGCCGCGGCAGAATCCCTGTGGATCCTCACGGGGCAACGCGAGGGAAGCGGGAATGAATCCCTCAATCCCTGAACTTTCGAGCTGGTGCTGGCACTAAGGAGATTTGTGCTTGAGCTCCTCTCAGTAGCTCAGCTGACCTTCCCGAGTCGGGAGCAGCTGCACCCAGGCTCCTCTTCCAGAAATACTCCCAAACAGGAGGAATGGGATAATTGCTCCTGGAGCTGAGGCTGCGTTTTGCAGGGCTTGAGCTCAGATAGTTGTTATGGTTTCGGGAGTTAAATCACCCCCTCGTGGAGCAGCTCATCACCACTGAGAGCACCAGGAGCTCCGGGGACGGGCTCGTCATCTGTCACGGTCGTGTCTCGGCACCACATAAATGTGGGTCCGTTTATCATCCTGTCCTTCTGCTAATGCAAGGAAATAGTGTCGTTCTATTAGCAGAGGGACTGGAGTCTGCCGAGGTTAAGTGTTACCCCAAGGTCAGGCAAAAGATATGGCAGGAGTGGGAAATGAGCTGAGATCACCGGAGTAACTCGGCTTAATCAGAAAATACCATTTAACCTTTACAAACCGGTCACGGGCGGGGAGGTGGGGGGGTGGGGGTGGAAAGAGGAAAGCACAAAACTTTCCATGGAAAGCAACGATGTGGCCACTGCCAGCTGGCACATCCCCCCCTGAGCCCCCACAGCAGCTGGGAATTGGCCCCACGGCAGCTGATCCATGGGCTCGGGGCCACCCCTGGGGCCAGAGGGTCACACCAGCCCCACCAATCAGCTTCCCACCCTCCTGTGGCTTTTCCTTTCATCAGCCAGAGAAGAGAGTAAAAAAAAAACCAAAAAACAAAACCACCCAATTCTTTGGAGTTATCACTGTCTGGAAACAAAGGGGGGGATGGGGGATACCTGTCTGGGGGTACCTTGGGCAGGGAGGGCATTTAGGGTAGGGTGGGTTAGAGGTAGGAGGAAAAAAACCTATCATTTTTAATTGTGATTTTGAGGGGAAATTACTAAACAACTCTCCTTGCAACTGACTCGGAAAAAAAGAGAGTTATCGACATAATTAGGATGTTGCTTCGTTTAGGAGGGACAAGAAGAGGAACTGGTGCAAAAAATATGGATTAAAAAGGAAAAATGAGGAGTTCAAGGGGCAGTTTGAGGGCACAGGACTCAGCTGTGTTGGCAGCTGGGTTGGTGCTGCCTGGGACCCTCCCTGTGTCCCTCCACCCCGCACTGGGGGATACTGGGGGATACTGGGGGATACTGGGGCTGGTCTGGGAGCTCCTCCACCTCCATCCCCACCCCAGAGCAGGGGTTGTTGGGTGGTGACTGCGAGGGACACTCGGGCATCTTGTCCAGGTCCTGATGGAGCAGCTCCCACCAGCAAACCCAGCCCCAGAGGCAGCACTGCCAGCCCCCAGAGGATGTCCCTCAGGACAGGTGGAGGTGCCAGAACAGAGTCCCCCCCTCCAGCAAAGCCCCTTTCCAAGGCTGTGCCTCCCACGCTGCTCCAGGGCAGAGCAGGGCAGGACACGGGGCCTGCCTGTCCCCACAGTGTCCCCCGGCCACCCCTCCCGGGGCTGCGGCATCTGGCCCTGCTGATCAGCCAAGTGCTAATCACCAGCTCTACAGAGCCACTGCAGGCCGGGTCCTGCAGCTCTGGAAGAGCCTCCTGGCTGCCAGGCCAGGCTGGAGCTCCCATCCCTGCTCCTGCTGCAGGGCATGAGGCAGGAGGGCACCCAGATCTGGTGGCACCGTCACAGGGGAACAGCTGGGACAGCTCCGAGGTGCTGGTGGGCAGCATCAGAGGGCTCAAGCGGACAAAGCCAGACTGTGCAGCCACCCATCCACACGGGAATGCTCCTTCCCAGGAGCTGGGAATGCCAAATTCCCAGCAGGACCCACGCAGGACCCTCCTGGCTGTGCCCCAGCAGACAGTGGGGTCAGTGGGGACCCACCTGCTGCAGCCCCACGGGTGTTTCATGGGATACAGACCCTGCTCACCCCTTATTCCCCCCCATCCTCTTGCCAAAGCTCCCAATCCATCCCCTCCATCATCTGTCCACCGTGTGTAACCAGATCCAGCACACTGGTGTCAGGACAAGGCAGGAACACGCCTGGAGAGGATTAATCCCGTAAGTGAGCTGTAGTTACAGACTCCAGCTCCTCCCCAGAGCCCAGCCCGGGGCCCTCAGGCTGGTGGATCACCTTACAGCTCGTGTGGCAGCTGCCACACAGCGTGTCCTCCACCCACCCACCTCCCCAGGACCAGGCAGCTCCATCCACCGCCCCCCTCCAGTCTCCAGGGGCACATCCTCACACCCAAACCAAGGATAAACCTCCCAGCAAGAACCCCTGGAGGCAAGGAATTACACCTGAGGAACCACAGGAATATCATTCCTTCTCATTACCCTCCTTTCTCAAGTCCCACCAAAGCAGCATAACCGAGCACAGGGCTGGGAAATCTGATTTTCAGGGTCTGCCCACCTGCCACAGCAGCACAAACATGCACACACAAAAAAACTGCCTCTGACTGGGTTATTCTGCAGCCACAAAGCGTGTCTTGTAACTGCTTTCCAAAAAGAGCAGAAGGAGTCACACAAATCCACGTTTTAGCCAGTTTTTCCAAAGGAAAAGCCTTCCCTGCACTGCCTGGCTTTCAGCTGGTCACTGCCAGGAACTCCTCGGCCTCTTGGCCCTTTTTAAGTCCAGCTGGAAACTCCTTTGCCTCTGGTAAAGACACTCAGTTCCTCCAAGTTCGGTGAAAGTGGTGCTTTCACGGATTTGGCCTGGAGATTCTGAATTTAGCAGTTGGACAGTTAAAAATCAATCCTGCTCCAAACCCACCCCCCTGACCAAATGGACACCTTCAGCCTCCTTCCTCCCTCAGACCTCACCAGCATCTTAAAGCAGAATCCCAGGATGCTTTGGGGTGGGAGGGACCTTGAAGTTCATCCCATTCCACACCTTCCTTGGACGCTTCCAGGGATGGAGCTTATTTCCCAAACCCAAGCAGCTGATGACCCAAGTGTGGCCTGTGTGTCTCCTGGCGGGGTTTGGTGGCTCCATTCTCCCTCCTGTCCCCAGACAGGGAATCCTGACAGCCCCTGACAACAGACAGGCAGCGTGTCCTCCCCTGCTGGAGCAGGGATGGTGTGAAATCACACCTTATTTATCACCCCGAGCTCGGAACCAGGAGGGGAACACCATTCCCTGGTTCTTCTCAGCCATGCCTTCACAGGTTTTCACGTTACTCTGCATAAAATTGTCACCCTTTGCAGCTCATCATTAGCACGGGAGGCACAGCCCCTCCATCTGCCTCCTGAGGCCCCTCCAGAACAGGAATAAGTTAATTGGGAGAAGCATTTGGCTTCTGCATAATGAAGCTGGCACAGAACCAGCTCTGAACCTTCAGGCCTGAGCACGGGAGGCAGGGCAGGGATGGCTTGGTTCCTGTGCTTAAAAAATGAATAAACAACAACAACAACAACAACAACAACAATAATAATAATAATTAAAACTCTCCCAAGCTCCTTCCCCGGGATAATAGAGAAATGCAGGGCATGTTCCTCCTTGACTGAGGTGATATGTGTGAGCTCAGGGCTTGTGAGCAGCTGCAGGAGGATCCAGACACAAGCTACGCTCTAAATTTTGATTTTAAAAGCAGAGTGAATTTGAGTTTCTTGGCTGAAACGCTCTGGGATTTGTGTGCAGTGGGGTCATGGTAAAGGGAAAAAAACCGTATGCAATGCACTGATCCCGGATTTTCCACAGCCCCTGCAGTTCCAGAGCCAGGACCAGCACACCAGTACCACCAGTGGAAGGGTTCACTCTGATTCCTGCGCTGCTGCCATGGAATTCCAGACCCCAATCCCACCGGGAGCTCCGACCAGCCAAACCCATTTAGGCGTTTCCCGCTCTAAGACTTTGTCAGGAATGTTGATCAGGCAAATCCACTGAATTCCATTAAAAAATCATCCCTCCCCAGAGCCACTTTCAGGTCGTTCATTAACCCCTTCCCAGGGCTCTTTTCCATCGGGTTGGAGCCACAACAAATGATCAGAGCTCAGCTTTGCCCCCCAGCCCTGCTAGAACCGCTCCTAAGGATCTACCCTGACCCCAGGAGCAGCTTCACCTCACAAAGGCAGAGCCTGAGCCCTGCAGGGCTGAGCCTGAGTCCCTCAGCTGCAGCTTTAGAGCCCGTTCTACTCCCGGCTCTGGAGTTCTGCTCTAATTTTGGGATGGGATTTTCATGCCTGTTTGCAGATAAATCCACGCTCAGCACGGCAAATGGCAAAGCAGCAGCATCCCCGTCAGGAGGCTCCGGGGGCTTCTGGTAACGAGCTCTGCCTCAGTCCCAAGCAGGACCACTGGTGTTTTTTTGCCTGGATATGAAGGAATTCCCAGCATTTTCCAGGTGCACAGCTCCTGAGGATCCACCCCCCTCTGAGAGGGGAAGGCATCTGGAAAAACCTGGCTGAGCCATTCCTTTGGCAAAACCGTCACAGGCACGGGAAGATTCCCAAACCCTGTTCCCCTGCAAACCCTTCCCAAAGTCACTCTGGAATCCCAATCCCGCCAGAAGCAGCTTGATAAAGCCAGACACGTTTTTCACTGCTCATAAACCCCTCATTTTAATGATGTGACGCTCACAATCAGCCGCTTTTCCCCCTGGTTGGCTCTTCCCCACTGCACAGTGCAAAGTGTCAGGCATTCCCTGGGAATTCTGGGAGCGGGGAAAGTTTGGCCCTCTATTAGTTGAGCCTCGCTGAAAGGGTGCAATTAGCCTAAGAACAAGCATCCATTCTGGGTGACAACCTCGGGATCCTTCCTCTGGCATCCCAACGGGCCCCATGTGACCAGCGGATGCCAGGCAGCCGAGCCTCCCTCCCGCTCAGGAATGCAGGCAATTCCCAGAATATCAGCTCAGAAAACTGGGCAAAACCTGCAGGAATCTGTAACCCTTCCCGTGCTCAGTGGGTTTTTCTGGGAAGCTGCAGTTTCAGGGAATGCCAGCAAACCCCACCCGCTGCCTCCAAGCAGCTCCATCCCCAGGGAAAGGAGGGAATTTGGGGCTCTCCCGTCCAGCTGGGAGAAGAGGATTAAATTACAGGGGCATTAAATCAAATCGGTCCCTCATCCACCACCAAAATCCCTAGGAATGCAAGGGGGAAAGCACCGAGTTCAGGAGAAAGCAGCATTTCCGGAACGAATCCCGCAGGATCCGGGTACAAAAATTCCCTTCGGGCTCTGGAATGTCACAGAATGCCACACCCGGCTCAGCGCAGGGCGATCTGCAGCATCAGACACCCTGGCAGGATGTCCTGCCCCGTTTCGGGGGTCCCGAGCCCCCCCAGCCCCGCTCTCCCTCCCGCTCGCTGCCCCATCCCATCCCATCCCATCCCATCCCTCGGGAGCGCATCCCTGGCGCGTTGCCATGGCAACCCGTATCCATGCGCGGAACCGCCTTCCCGAGCGGAAAAGGGGGAGGGAGGGGGCACAATGAGCTCCCCAGCTCGGAAATTATTCATGAGAAATGAGGGAGGGCTCCGAGGTGCCCTGTGAAGCGTGAGCCCCCCCCCTAACCCTGCCCGGGGCCGGCGGGCACAGGACCTGCCCCTCCTCCCCCCCGGCAAAACGCTGCTAATTTAAAATTAAAAGAGGCAAAAGGCCCTTTCTGCGCTTGCCAGTCCTGAAGCACCAGCCTGAGTGCCTTTTTTGCTGTTGTAGGACTTAATTAGAGGCAAAAGCCTTCTCGAAGGGAGGCTCTGAGCCCTTGGCACAGAGGCTGCTCAGCCCTTCCCTGCTCTCAGCCCCCCTCTCCTGCTCTCAGCCCCCCTCTCCTGCTCCCATCTCAGACAGCAGGAGCTGCTCCAGCCAGAGATTTCTGATTCCTTTTGGAATACTCTCTAGTTTTGATTATTTTTACTCCAAATGCCAAACCTGGTCATGCACCAGAAGGCGACTCCAGGCTGAGGATGCAGCAATGGGGGGAGAGGGAACACCCTGAGCCATCCCATCCCCACCCCTCTGCCCCCAGACACCCCAGGCCTTTGCTGGATCCCCAGTGGAAGGACATGGAGCAAAAGCCATCAGGGCGTGTGAGCAGCTGATTCAGTCAGAGGGCCGCGTTCTGCCACAGTCACAGGATGGCTGAGAAACCAAAAACCTCCTTACAAATCCCACCTCACTAAGAGCTCGGTGAGCAATTCCCGCTGGGAATCACAGCTGGCTGCCCCTGTGGCTCAGGGACAGCTTCTCCCCTTCCCTCTGGAATGGGCAGAGGGTTTGCTGGATCTGTGACAGCAGAAACAAGTATGGGGTGGGGGGAGAGGGGGGACAGCAGTGCCCCCTCCCCGCTCATCCCCAGGAGTCCATTACCCAGCCAGCAGCCTCATTTCAGCCATTTTATGCTAATTATTTTCTGTGCAGTTTTATGCAAATTCCTCCTACAGAGGGAGATGCCTGGAAATGTGTTTTCCATGCTCTGAGTGCTGCCAGAGCCATCAGTTTGTCACATCAGCCCTCGGGGCACGCCTGGTCCCCTCGGTTTGGGGATGCAGGTGAGCTTGCCAAGCGTCACACACCCCATCCTCTCACCACTGCCCAGCAGAGTGGCTGCTGAATATTCCAGGGTGACTGGTGGCTCCTGTGCCCTCTCCACCACCACAGCCCCACGTGGAGCCCGGGGGGAAAGTGGAGCTGTGACTTTGCCTCGACAGCTCTGGGCAGGGGAGGAAAGACGCCAAGGGAAGGGGAGGAGGAACACAAAAGGCAGCAAAACTGAGCTTATCCCCAGATTCCAGTTCCTGCATTCCCAGATCCAGAGGGTTCATGGGCAGGAGGAAGGCTGAGGCTGGAGCTGCAGGCAGGGGAGAGGGACCTGCAGGCAGCTCTGGCCCCTTGGAAACGATTCCCCCAACAGATGTGGGATGGAGCCCTTTCTGCAAACGAACCAGCAGCACAGGGGCACAGCAGCTGCTCCCAGGGATTTCAGGACAGGTTTCCCAGTCAGTCCCTGGGGAGGCTTTCACTGGAATCAGATCCAGTTACACCAACAGCCAGGTGGGAGCGATGGAAAGGACCCGGCACAGCCAAAACTGCAACTCCACCCAAACCCCCCGACCCTGTGGGCCCCATCAGACCTGGAGCACTCAGGGAGCAGCTTTTCCCCCCACAGCAGGGACAGGGCAGGGGGAAAGGCTGGATTTGTGTGCTGGGAACGACAGGGATGCAACATCCTCTTCAGACCACACAGCCCCCTGTCCCCCCCTGGGTGGACCGAGGAGAGCAGGGGAGGCATTTCCAGGTCAGCAGCTCCTGTCCTGCCTTTTGAATTCCTCCAAAGCCCCCAGCCAGCCTTGCTGGGCTGCACTGAGCTTTCCAGGGCCTCAGGAGCCAAAGCATCTTAGTGCAAGGAGGGTTTGGGGCAAAGCAGAACAGACAAAGCCTGTCATTAAATAGTAATGAAAACACCCGGTTTGTGGGAGGAGGACATCACTAATCAGCTCCCCGAGGACTTCACCTCCATCATCTCCATCTCCTCATGCCCAGAGGCTGCAGGGTGCTCTAAACCTCCTGCCACGGCCTGGGGGCTGCAGCTCAGGGGTGCCCAGGCAGACCCCACTGCCTGATCTCTGCCCTGGGGGGGGGCACCCAGAACTGCTCTGGAATGACCCCCATCCCACACCGAGCAGGGGAGCAGGAGGTGCAATCAGCTTACCCCCAGATTACCCACAGAGCCACCAACTCCTTTGGCAAGAAAAAGCTCATTAGTGAGCCCAGAAGTCAGGAGAGCACTTTTGCCCCTTGCCCCGAGGCTCTCGGGGTTAAAAGGGGAGCGTCCTGATGGAACTGGGAGGCACAAACAAAAAAAGGTTCTCCAACTCTCTGTCCCAAACACAAAGTGTCTCCACGTGCTGGGGAGGATGTGCTGAGCCCCTCCCAGAGCTGTGAGCCCCCCAGCATCCCAGCACCAGCCCAAAAATCACTGAATTGCTGCCCAAGACCCTCTCCCCGTCCTCCCCCTGCCCCACCAGCACTTCAGAGCTACCCCAGCCCCTCCAGCTGAGAGGCACAGCAGCTGTCAGCAGCAATTCTGACTCTTCCCCCTTCCCTCCCTGCCCTTGCTGGGTGTTCCTGCGTGAATAATGAGGGAGCTGTGGCACAGGACACTGCCCACTCTGTCCCCTCCGCTCCCCAGGCCAGCAGGGAGTGGGTCTGAGTGCCAGCCAGGGCCTGGCCCCGTGTCCTGGGCAGGGACTGCGGGTTTTGTTCCCAGATGCAGCTCCCTTTTGTCCCCCATCACCCCCTGCAGAGCAGAGATGTCCCCGGCAGCAGGGCCAGCCCTGCACAGGCACTTCCCAGCCAGGGTATTCTGGGGCTTTCACCAATATCCCAGCACGGTTTCTCCCCTCTCCAACAGCAGCAGCTCCATTTCACAGCTCTGGGGAAGGGCAGGGGGGTGAGGAGGGAGTGGCAGGGACCCTCATCTTCCACCACACTCGTTTGAGCAGCTCTGGGATTGCCCAGGGACCAGCCTGGCTGGTGCCAAACTGGAGGGCAAGAGGATGAGTTAATTAAGCCCCTTTGTTAATTAAGCCCCTCTTTGCCCTGCAGCCACAGTCCTGATAACACAGACTCTGCTGAGGATGTTGTTTGTTGCAAGGCATGAGATGAAGCCTGAGAAGCACAAACCCCTCCAGTCCAGGGAAAAGAGGCTGAGGAGGAGGAGGCTGGCTCACATTTGGGGGCAAACGTTTGGGACAGCACGAGCTTTCCTGCCCTTCTGTAGCTGGGAAAAAGAAAAATAATCCAGTTTTGCCCCCAGACCCTGGTTTTGCTCTTCTGGTTTTGCCAGGCAGAAAGCACAAAGCCCGCTGCACAAACCACGCTCCCAATGTCCCTGAAACCCTTCCTGCTCCCAAACTGCCCTTGAGACTCCATCCCTGGCACGAGTGTCCTACCTCGAGCTGTGGGACCTTTCCACACCCCAGAACAACCCCCCCAGGACCGCGGTGCTTCCACCCCGTCCCACCACAGCGCTCCAACAGCCCCCGGGCAGGGCTCAGAGGCTGCGGAGCACAAGGAAAGCCAGCGGAGCAGCCGCCTCCTCCCAACCGCTCGCGGCTCCAGCCGTTCTGCTGAATCACTTACTGCAGTGCCGGCACCACAGGCAGGACCTTCCCCGAGCCCCCGGAGCTCACACCGGAGATGCAGCACCCAAAAGCACCGGCTGCTCCTCCAGCTTCAGCTCCTGGAGCATCCCAGCGCTCCGAAGGCATCCAAGAGCCGGGCAGAGGGAAACCGTCACCTCCCGGCAGGTTTCGAACTGTCCTGCATAAAATTAACTCAGCGAGGCGCTTTTCCTGCCAACCAGGCTCCGGCTGCCGCCAGGGGATCGCTCTTCCCACCGGGGCGGTGCTGGGGCGCAGGGGGGAGCCCGGGGGATGCAGGAATTGGGGGTGATCCCAATTCTCCCAGCTCGGGGAAGAGGCGGGAGCGGCTCCGTTCCGGCGGCGGGGGCTGAGCAGCCAGATGGGAACAGGGTTTTCCCTCCCCGAGTCCCCCGTGGTGCAGACGGGGATGACTCAGAGCACAGCGGAGGGCACGGCACGGGGAAACAGAGGGTGAGGGAAAGGGCACGGGGTGGGCAGGAGGAGGGCACGGAGGGGAGTGGAGATTCCTGCCTCGGAGAATGCCAAAGGCTGCAGCAAATCCTGCTGTGGGAGCGAGGTCCATGCACAACCAGGGGTTGCAGGGCACTTCTCCTCCTCCCGGTAACACCAGTATGGATGCTCTGCATCCCCCCACATCATCACACAGGACCTTTAACAGCACTGGGTTTGCAGAAGGGAGAGGTCACAGACACAGAGCTGGGGGAGGAGGGGACAGGATGGGACAGGCAGGACACTGCACAAGGACAGAGGGACGTGGTCTGTCCTTCCTGAGCAGAACCAGGAGATCTCTCTCCTCCCAGAAATGCTTCCCTGCTCCCAGGATGAGCTGCTCCCAGGGAGCTCCTTCTGCCCCTCCACATGACTCGACACTTTCTGATCCCTGAGTAGGGCTGATGTGACTCTGCATTCCAGCTCTGATGTGCCAAAATGCCCACAGATCTGCATCTCAGCCCCCCTTTCCAGGCTCACTCACCCCTCGTGGTGTATCCTCTGTTTGACTATTTTCTCAGCTCTGGAAGAGCCAACCCCAAAGAGTGAAAAGAGGGGATTTAATTAAAAAAATTAAAGGTCCAGGCAGAGTCTGCCCATATATCCAGTTCCACTGGTAATTAGGAAACAGATGGGGGAAGGAGGGAACAGGGAGAGGAATCTTTGTTAGGTTAATTGTTTGAAGGCACTAAATGAAATATAGGTGGCCTGATTTCCCTGGAGGATTGTAGGGGAACTTAAGGAGAGACTTTCCAGAGAATAAAAGTGGGAGTTTCCCAGTAAAGGACAGCAGAAGATTATAACTAATCAGGCAAGAACAGAAGTGATAAACCCAAGGAAAAGAAACAAAGCTCCCCTTTGTAGCTTTAAATGAGGAATCAACCAATCTGATCCACGGCTTCATTAACATCTTATTAAAATGCAATTTCCATGTTCCTGATTAAACGGGCTGGGAGTCGGGAAGTCTTTTGTGGTCCTGGCTGTTCTCCAGGGTGGAGGTGCCCCCGTGCCCAGAGGTCCCAGCCCTGGGGACGGTTCAGGTGACACCTTTTCGAGCCAGCACTTCACTTCTGCTGCCTCCCAAGGTGCCCCCCGAGGACGCACCTTCCTCCCAGCTCGGGTGTACCAGAACCCGATATTTCGGAGCAGACACAGCAACACCCTCCTTGCTGGTGCCTCCTGTGCCCCAGAGCGCTTGGTGATCGTGTTTCATGCCAAGGGGGGATGGATGTCCTTATCTCCCCCGGAAAGAGCTGCAGAACCCCCCGTTAGTGGCAGTTCCTGCTCCAACAACTCCAACAACCGCCCCGGAGGCTCTTTGTGAGCAGATAATTCAATCCCCTCTCAGCCCACCTCAGTCTCCACAACCCCCCACCCCCAAATCCTGCCTCCCCCACAAAAGGGCACCAGGAGCTGCTCTCAGTCCCACTTTGCTGCCCGGGTGTCTCGTTAACCCGGAGTAGCTGCCGGGATAATTGCGGGGCCAGCCCGGCTCATCCGGATTACCGGGATTGGCGATGCCCGACGGGCACCAACCAGCTCTCAAACCACGGGAAAATGAGAGTGGGGCTGGAAGGGAGGAGGATCAAAGGTCCAGTGCGACGGGACAATGAGAGAATCAAGCCTCAGGATTTGAAACCATAAGCCACATCCCTACCAATTGATTAGTTACTGCTTCCCTGTTTTCCCTTGATTCGGGCAATGCCTTCCTGCTCTCTGCTGAAATTAAAACATGATCCAGCCCCTTGAAGAGCACGCATTAAAGAGATGAAAGATCTGAGTTTAGAGGCTGAATTACTTTCAATTTGCACGGGCTCTGCCTGATGCAGCTCCTCCAGGATATCAAAGGCTCCGTGTGGTGTCTGAGAGCAGTGACTGGAGCTGCTGGCCCTGGGAAGCAGTGACACCCTCCCCCCCGTGCTGAGCAGCTGCTCAGGGGCTTGGCCACTGTGCCACTGTGGAAGGAGAGGAGGAGGAGGCTCAGCCACGTCTGCAGAGAGGCAACAGCAGCTGCTGCCAAGGGCTGCGATGGCACCTTCCCCCCCTGGCTGTGCCACTCACCCCAGACCCCCCATTGCACTCTGCCCTGAGGGCTTCCCACAGCAGAACTGGTCCTACTGTGTGGAATTCAGTGTCCAGAGCCACGATACCCTGCCAGGTGCCCAGTCTGGGGAGGCCACTGAACTTTTCAGCCATTAGCAGCAAGTTGCAAAAGTGACCTGATTTTTCATTTGATTTTTTTAATGCCACTCACTGGACAAACATCACATCCTAGCCAGTGAGACCACAACTGAGCAAAGCAAATCCAGAGCTGGGCTAGCAGAGCTTTCTGAGGACAAGGAAGGAGAAGATCCTTCCACGGTGCCAGGAGAGGGAAATGCCATTTAAAACCAGACACTGCTCTGGCAAAGCCCAGATTGAGCGAAGACTAAACAAGAGCTGACAAGCTGACATTTGAAAATGCAATTAGTTGGCTCGTAGAGCCGCCCTGTTATCTTATTGTTAATTATATGTTTGCTCAGTCTGAGGCAATACACTTATTTCCATGTAATTCTCAGGCTCTCTTGCTTTGACTGGTCCCTTCCAGCAAGAGCTCCCATCTCCCCCCTCCCTCCCAGCCACTTTCACTGCCACAAAGGCCTGTGCTTCAGTGGATTATGTAATTGCCATTAGAACCTGCTCCTGGGGCAGCCTCTGAAGTGAACTCCCAAGATAAGAGGTGCTTGGGAACCACGGGGGTGCCGGTGGGAGCTGGGACTCACTGCTCTCATTTCCCACTTCTGCAGTTCCTCCCCCCAAAATGACAGTCCCAGTCACCCCAGAGCACTTCCCTGACCTGAGCCGAGCTGTGCCAGCAGACACCAATTTATTCTCATCCCCGTCCCTCCCTCCCCTCTTAATTGTGATAAATCTGTCCTTTAAACACATTAGAGAGCGTCAGGGGCCAGGCCAATTTCTGGGCATAAACATAATTCCCATTTTGTTTGTCTTGCTGGGCAGCCTGAGGGGGAGGAAGCAGCGCCCCAGCTGAGCAAACACAGCATCTCCCGGGCAAAAACCCTGCCAGGAACACTCTGAGAGCACAGCCCTCCCCACCCCGCAGCAACCAGTCCCATCTCCACCCCAAACACGAAGGTTTGAAGGGGGAGATGAGGCAAGTGGAGCTCATGGAATCAGAGAGCAGCCTGCTGGCCTGGGCTGGGGCCAGAGCAGCCCCAGCTGCCGCCCTGGCCAGCAGGATTCACACGAGGTCAACCAACCCTCCCCAGCTGCTGAGAGGGCTGGGAAACAAAGCCCTGCAGGCCTTGGCATCTGGATCCCAGAGCTGTCAGAGAGGGATTGGCAGGCTCTGATGGGCAGCATGACGTGTTGAAGGGCACTGGGGTTGTGCACAGATCTGCCCACGGGTTTGGGATGAACTAATAGAGGTGGGAATTAACCCTGATTCCAGCTCTTCTGGGCATGAGGGAAGGAGCACTGAGTTTTGACAGACAGTTAAGGTGTTTTACATTAGAATTCGAATTTACTCAATATAGGGAAAGAAGGAAATGGGACTATCAACTCATTAGGTTGATCTGTTATAGAATCAAAGAATTCTAGACTGGTTTGGGTGGGAAGGGACCTTAAAGCTCATTCCATCCCGATCCCTGCCACAGGCAGGGACACCTTCCACCAGCCCAGGTTGCTCCAAGCCCTGTCCAACCTGGCCTTGGACACTCCCAGGGCTGGGGCAGCCACAGCTTCTCTGGGCACCCTGTGCCGGGGCCTGCCCACCCTCCCAGGGAAGGAATTTCTCTCCTAAACTTTGCCTCTGTCACTTCGAAGCCGTTCCCCCCTGTCTTGTAATTCCAGTTGCTGGTACCAGTCCCTCTTCCCTCCTGGCAGACCCTTCACAGCCTGGGAGGTGCTGAGAGGTCTCCCCACAACCTGCTCCTCCCCAGGCTGAACAGCCCCCCCTTCCCCAGCCTGTCAGATGTGTCAGGACAGGGGGGTGTCCCCAGGGCAGCTCTGGGGGTCCCCAGTGTCCTGACACACGTGTGTGTGGCCACAAAGCCCCCGTTCTGTCCTTCCCCCCCCACACCAACCCCTCCCCACTCGCATCTGTGAGCACGTCACGGGGGCTCAGACACAACCCCCCGAGCCCACAACAGGCAGGGCTTTGTTGCTGGGTCTGCTGGGAGTCTGAAAGCAAGATTTCACGAGGCCTGACACCATTTAAGTGACAGCAAGAGCGAGAGCTTCTCCTGGGCCCTGCACTCCATCAGGGCCCGCTCAGAGGACAGATGTGCCTTTATGGGCCCAGTGACCCCCCCCCAGCCCTCACAAACGGGGCTGTGTCACAAACATGGAGTGGCTGGTGGTGCCAAACCCCTCTGTGGAGCTGGTAAGAGCCTGTGGGACAGGAGACAGGCTGGCCCCAAGTCCTAATCGTGGAATTGCTTGAGGAGCGGTGACATTTGCCACCAGCACACACAGCGGAGCACGGGCTCATTTACAGCTCCTCATTAACTGAGCTGACTGGGTAAAACTTGCAGAGCCTGGGCTGGCCTCCACCTTTTCAGCTTGCTGGGGGAGAAGGGAAGGCTGTAATTTCTTTGCCTGCCCCCAGGCCGTGCAAATATCCAATAAAAGCGGCTGTGAATATCCAATAAAACAGCTCCCCAGTGGCACGAGGGCGGGCAGTCCTTCTTGGTACGGGAGAAAAGGTTCTCAAAGGGGCGCAAAGAGGGAGCAGGCTGTGCTGTTCCCTGCTGATGAAAGCCCTCAGGGGTAATGGGATCACAGAACACTTCTGGCTGGAGGGGACCAGGGCAGGTCACCCAGCCCAGCCACCAGCTGAGAGCAGGCTCAGCCCTAAGGTCAGCCCTAAGCTCAGCCTGGGTTGTGCAGGGCTTTGTCCAGGTGGGTGTTCAAACCACCTGTCCGAGGAGGGTGGGGGGTAATCCGGGCTGCGGGGGAGGAGGGGGGATCGTGCCCCGTTCAGGTATGCTCTTGTTTCATCCTCTTAGTCCCTTCCCACCCTCGGCACGAAGAGGAATCAGCAGAGAACAACCTCAGGGACCAAAGGGAAGGGCACGAGAGGCCCCAGCTCGCGTGGGGTTCCCGGAGGGCGGTTCAGGACCCTGGAGAGCGGCCGGAGCGCCGCGGGACGGGACGGGACGGGGCCGCTCCGAGAGGCTCCTTCTCCCACCCACCAACACTCATGTCCTCCTCATTCCCAGGTTTCCCAGAGAAGCCGCGGCTGTCCCATCCCTGGATGTGTCCAAGGCCAGGTTGGATAAACTTGGAGCAACCTGTGCTCGTGGAAGGTGTCTCTCCCCGTGGCCAGGGGTTGGCACTGGGTGAGCTTTAAGGTCCCTCCCAACCCAACCCAGTCCATCATTCTGTGATTCTTCTTAATTTGGAGCTCCTCGAGGTTAATGGGAGAACCAGGAAAAGGGAACATTTCAGAGCAGGAAGAGGATTTGGCTGCGTTTCCTGCAGATCCAAGGAGAGCCCTGTCACCCTCCCAGCTCCCACTGCAGTTGCCAGCCCGGCCCATCCATGCCAGGACATTTCAGGAGGAATTCAGGATGCGGGCTGACAGCCCCACAGGATCACCCTTGCTGGGCCTTAGGATTCCTACTGTCTGTAGGAACCCATCGGTCCCCGTGCTGGAAAAATGGCCAAACCCCCCCTGCCAGGGAGGCAGAAAACAGCAGAAAACCTGCCAGGAATTCCAATGAACCTCCAGGTTCACCTTGCACCAAAAGCCTCTGGCTTCTGCTCCCTTTAACCAGCCATCTGTAAGGAGCAACGTTTGCTTCCAAAGGTGGGAAAGCAGCTTCTAGGACAGTGCCAGGGGTTTCTCAGTGTCACTCAGCACCGAGTCCTGGCTGTGCAAAGTACCCTCTTCCCTCTTCTGCCCAGCCTGGGGATGCAGCAGCCCCGTGTTTGGGCTCTGAGGAGCAGAGTGATGCCAGAGAAGGATTCCCAGACTCTGCTTTGGGAGGGGAAGGCTCCATTCCCTGTTCCCAAGGCCTTCGGTCCAGCCCTGCCTGCAGTCAGGACTGGGTGCTTTGCTCCCCTGTGCCCTTGGGCTGCTCCCTCCCTGCTGCATTCCCAGAGTGAGGAGAACAGGCCTGGATCTCAAACAGGATGGGATGGGATCCAAAGACTCTGGAGCGAGGGGAGCTAAAGGGACATGGCAAAGGCTTGTCCCTGTGTATCCTTGGGAACTTCTACCTGCTTTAGCCACACAACCCCATCTCTATTTGTTCAGTTGTTAATCCCTCTCCTCCTATCTCATTAACTGGGAATGGTGATCCCTATAAGCAGGGCTGAGGTCTAAATCCTGCTCTGTTTTAATCCATAATAACACAGCACTGTTTCTTTCGGGTCTGGATTAAAGAAAAAAGAAAGGGAGGGGGATTATTTAACATAACAGCAACTACAGGCAAGTTCACTCTGAGCTGGATCTCCAAAATTATGCAATAATTATCCTGGACAGCCAAGGTAGAAGAATGAAGGTATGACCTGTTCGAGCAGAGCAGGGGGGGAAAAGAGAAAAGATGGAGCAGAAGTCATCCAACAACATTTAAAATGAAGAGAATCCTTTTTGAAAGGAGTTACCCACAGGGCAGGGAGACAAGCTAGACCTCCCTGACAAGATTTGCAAGAGCCTTTCAGAAACTGTAAGTGAATACAAGCCGTGGTTGGAGCTGCCTGCTCGGTTTTAAGACACGAGGGGATATTTTGGTAAAGGGCAAATGAAATCCAAGGAACAAACCTCCACAAGGGAAGTACCAGAGGTTTCTTCCTTGGATTTTTACGAGTCTTCTCCAAGGTTCTTCTGTTATTCAAATTCAAGGAAAGTCTGGTTTTCTGTGTATTACTCAGAGCCATTCAATGCAAACAACCACAAATTAATCCTCACCATTCAGCTGCCACCTTCTTTCACCTGAACAAGGAGGCTGTGCAGCAACCAGGCGGTTCACAGCTCCCTCAAGTCCTGTAACACCACAAAGGAGGGAGCTCTGCCTCAGCTCTCAGGTTTATCTCCCCCTAAAAGTGAAGTGCTGGTGAGATCTGAGAGGCTGATGCTGCACAGACAGGTCAGGACACCCCTCCCCTGCTCCTGCAGGGACAGGAAATTCAGCAGCCCCTCCCAGATAAAATCAGAGCCTCACAAGTGTCCTGGGAATCCAGCTGTTCGGTTTTCCCAGACTTCTCCAGCAATCTCAAGTGCAAACCTTTCACCTCCCTGCCCCTCAGCTGAGCACGCCAAGGACAAGGTGGGGCCAACACTCCCTGAAATTCTGAGTTTTCTGCCCAGGTGAGCTCTTTGTAGAGACATCCATAAACTACCACAGTTCTGCTCAGTGGGGGTCAAACAGGTGACAGAAGAAGGAGAGGACTGGGGTCTGGCAAGGTCCTTGGGACCTGTGAACAATTCACCCAGCAAACCTTCCCCCAAGGTCACCCCAGGTCCTTCTCCCAGGGTCACCCAGCCAGGCCTGAAACAGCGTGTTGGAAGCGAGAATCACTGCAGCGGAAAGTGAAACTGCTTTAAACTCCATCCATCTCCCCTCTCCCATCAGCCTGAGCCAACAAAGGTCCCGTGTCCGTTCTCCCTTCCCTCGGGATCAGAGGAGACACCAACAGCCCCTGGGGCAGCACTCACAGCACCTCATTCCCGCTGTCACCCAGCCCCTGACGCACAGAACCGACACCTGGTGGTTCACACCTCATCTCAACACCTTCCCTGCTCACCCTGCACCAGCAGCTCCCCCGTGGGGCTCTGTGCCCTCCTTCAGGGGAGCCTCGTGTGAGCAGCCTCCTCCCAGCACCCCACACAGCCCAGGCAGCCAGGAAACCTCATTTCTTGCTGTTTTGATCGAAGGTATTTGCCCACCCTGGCTGCCTGAGCGCTGCAGGAAGCCTTTGTGGTGGCACTTTGCCAGCAGCAGCATCGATTTTACACACAAGACCCACTAAGACAATTAGATCACAGCAAGGCAAATAATTCATTGCGAATTAATACCTTTTGAGAGCTTGGGATATTTTCCATTTAATCATTAGCTGGGAGAAGAGCTGATTGGATTGGCTGTCTCGGTTTAAATCAGATCCCAAGCCACAGCCCAGGCAGCACAACTCAGGGAGAGGCCAAGGCCTGAGAGGCCGAGGATGAGGATGGAGCTTTGTTATCCCCAGGACCAACCCCATCACGCAGCTCAAGCAAGACAAAGCCAGTCCCCAGGTCTCAACCCCTGTAAACAAAAGTCTGTTTTCGAATTTAACAACTTGAGCCCATCCTCTGTCAGCTGAGCAGCCCTCCATGCATTATTTATGTCGGATTCCTGTTACAACCACACACACATACACATTAAAAAAAAAAAAAGGAGAGTCAGCAAGAGCCCAGCCTGGAGCTGGGGAAGGGAAAGGACAGAAATAGAACTGAAAAGGAGGATGCTGCATTTGAGGGGTTTTCTTTCAGGGTAGGCCAGGCAGAGAAGTTTTCCTGAAACAAAGCAGCCACGCTGCCCACCAGTGCCTGCCAAGGGTGGGTGTTTCACAGAACCTCGGGCAGGGAGAAAGGAATCAGCAGCTCTGGAAAAGTCACAGGATTTGTTGCCTTTGTGCTCGGCAGCTGAGAGGAGCACCCCGGAAACACCACAGCGCCACAGGATCCATCTTAAAGCAGCCAGGCTTGGCTTGGGCATGCCAGCATGCCAGTTTTACTGCAACACATCCCCCCTGCCCCCCTGCACTGCCTCCCTCCCAGGGAGCAGCCAGGAACATCCCTGCTCCACTTCCAGGAGTGCCCCCCAGCCCACACGCCGTTCCAAGGACCTGACCTTGAGAAACCATCTCAAAGGAAAAGGAAAAAGAAAAACCCGTCCAGGCAAGACGCAGGGTTTCAGCAGGGACAGGATTTTCTGGAGAAAAGCTCTTTTTTTCCACCCATAACCCTTCCCCTGCATCCCCCCCGAGGCCTCACTGGGGTGCAAGGAGCATCCTCCCTGCTCCCCGTCCTCCAAGGAGCAGCTGAGGCCACGGCAGAGGACACTGCCCCTCGCTCCAGCCCAGCATTCCCTCTCCCGGGCCCGCAGCATTCCCACCTCCGGCACGGCCTCGCACACGCAGTGGAGTTTCCTTCGCCCTCCGCAGCCCCTTCCCGAGCATCTGCCGGAGCTCGGGAGCAGCTGAGCCGCCCGGAGAGCCGGGAGCACAAATGATTCAGCATTTTCCCCCCCTCCAGGAGCTGCCGGATCGATCGCGGGGCTGCCGCAGGCACGGCCGGAGCATGCGGATCACAAACCTGGCCGGCACCGAGCGCTGCTCTCCGGCGGGGCCCGGCCCCATCCAGCGCCGCATCCCAGCCCAGGTGTCCTCCGAGAGGCCTCGCCTGATGGGTTTTGCCAGCCCGGGGTGTCTCGGCGGGGAGAACACGGATCCACCCCCGAACACGAGAGGGAAGCGCCGGGTGCGGGCTCCCCGCGGGACAAACCCCTCGTCTCCAGGAGCTTTCGGGCCCCAAACTTGCCGTGTCACACAAAAGGTCTGTCCCTGGGCTGCGCTTCCCCCCCGATCCCCCCGCGCTGCCACCCCGGGATTTTATCACACGTACAGACACGATGTCGTGACGTAAGCGCCAAAATCCCATCACATGCCCCCGGCCCGGTACCCACCTCCCCCTGCACGGGGTTCAGGCACCCAAAAATCGGCGGGGGTGGGGTGGGAAGGCTGGGGGGAAGTGTCACCCTGCAGGCAGCGTGATCCCAAATCGGCGGTGAGGATCCCCCCCAGCCCCCCGCCCAGCCGTGCCCCGAGGGCCGCGCGCCCCGAACATCCCCCGGGAGGCTCCCGCATCCCGCTGCCCACCCCTGGCACCCCCTTACCCGGTGGGGAACGGCGGCTCGGCCGCAGCCGGGGCTCGGTGCGGGGCTCGGTGCGGGGCTCGGTGAGCCGCACTGCGCGCTCCCGGGCGCGGCCGCGCCGCACTGCGCGCTCCCGGGCGGGTGGAGAGCGAGCGCGCTCCGGGAGGAGGAGGAGGAGGAGGCAGAGAGGGAGGGAGGGAGGAAGGCAGGGGGCCGAGGCAGGGGGAGGGGTTCATTAGCTCGCCCGTTAATTAGCATCCCCGCGCGCGCGGGGCCGCCCCGGCTCTGCCTCCCCGAAAAAAAACCCCGCGGGCGCCAAAGGCGCAACCCGGGCTGGGGATCCACCGGCTCGAGTTTTCGGGCAGGGAAGGGCAAGTCTTGTCCGAGCGCCGGCGTCACCCAGGGGAAGGGCTGCGGGGGGCTCAGCACCCTTCAGGGCCCCCCCCCAGCAGCGCCCTGAGGGGTAAATCCGCCCCTCCAGGGCGCTGGGGAGGAGCTGAAGTGCCACATCTTGGCTCTGGGTGCGGTGCCAGCTGGTGAGTGCCCCAAACCAGGCGCTGTCCCCCGCCGAGTGGCCCAGCGGAGGTGAACATCGCAGCCCAGACATCTCCTCAGCCTCTTGGTTATCAGGAGTGTCAGTTTAATTAAAACACTCACAGCGAGGTTTTGCTGCCTCTCCTTGCCCTGCGTTTTTCTTTTTTCTTCTTTTTTTTTTTTTTTTTTTTTTTTTTTTTTTTTTTTTTTTTTTTTTTTTTTTTTTTTTTTTTTTTTTTTTTTTGGGTTCCAAATGTTCTGCTGAGGCTGCAAAAACTCGAACTGAGAGAGGAGTTTTCTCTGCAAGCAACACACTGACCCTTTTTATATGTATTTCATTTGTCCTCTAAACTCCTTACACTGAACACGCCAGTGCAAATCACAGGGTTGGGAGGGACGTTAAAGATCACCCAGTGCCACCCCCTGCCATGGTTGCTCCAACCTGGCCTTGGACACTTCCAGGGGCAGCCACAGCTTCTCTGGGCACCTCCTCTTGCTCGGGGGCTCTGGGAAAGCAGCTTTGGGCTGCAGTTTTCCCACTGAGTGATGGTTGCAGTAACACAAACCAGACTCGGAGAGCAGGTGCTGCAGGGCAGCGATGGCCCAGCTGCTGCAAAAGAAGGAAGATAAATCAATTAGGAATAGCTGAGACAGTGCAGAGCCCAGCGCTGAGCAGAATTCCAGCCACCCCTTCCCTCCTGCCGGGGACTGGGGAAAACAGGGCACAGGGGGATCAGCAACAAAGTACAAGGAAACCTGGTGTTAAATGTGGGGACATCCTGATATCAGTGTCACCAAAGCACGGGCTCAACTCCTTATCCTGCAGCTGCTCAGCACCTTTGGAAACATTGAATTTCACCAAGCTTTGCCATTTCCACAGGGATCCTGTCCTACAGCTGGATTTAGGGCAGCAGTGGGGAAAGTCACTCAAGATCTCCCTCTCAAACAGTGCTGACTGCTCCTCTGAGATGCTGATTGCTGCTAATTCCAGAGGGATCCAAGGGCACGTTGCACTTCTCGAGCCGCTCAGAACCCTGCAAAATCCACTTTTCCCTGTTCCTCCTCTGCGTGGCCTTGGCTGCAAACAGCCTGCTGGGAAGGAACTGAAATATCCCCTCTGGCTTTGGGAAGTCTCAGCAGAGAACTCCACCTGGAGGAGGCCCCTGCCCTCCTGCCCCACACAAACACTGATTTACAGCACACAGTGCTCATCTTTGAGGCCGCTCCTGCAAGGGGATGGTGAGCAGAGGAAGAGCTCAGAGGCTGCTCAGGCCTGGGCACACGAGGAGGAGGACACTGAGATGGGTCTCCTGCCCACACCTCTGTGCAAGGATAACAAATCCAGGGCAAAGAGGGTCAAAATGATCAAGAGGAACAATTGCAAACCACTGGCAACTCGAGGGGAAGTGTTTAAATGCAATAGAAGCTGCACCCTCCACTTGCAAGATCCATCTGGGACGGGTGGCTGTAAAAACAGCAGGAATTTGGGTGCAGAGCTGGGTGTTTCCCAGCAAGGATGAGGCTGAACTAGGAGGACATCCCAGTGCAGGGCTTCCTGAGCCAGCCCCTCCTGCAGGCAGGGGAGGGGAGAGGAGGGGCTGACTCCTGACCCACGCTGGGGGCTCTGAGCCCTTCCCAGATCCACTCGGGGTACCTGTCCCCGCTCAGGGCCTCAGGGAGGGTTCCTTCCCCTCCTTCCCCCTGGAGATCCACTGCAATCCAATTAACACCTCTCCAGGGAATGGGCAAGGGGAAGGAGTGAGAGGAGCTCCTCTCCTCCCACCAAGCTCTTCGGGACAAATATCGATCGGCCCCAAAGCGTTCGCACTCGGAAAGATGGATTTGTGGGCGCCTTGCTGTGACACGAGGAGCCTTTCAGGAAAAAGCTGGTGATGGATGCACATCCCAGGCACTTTGTTTTAATGGAGCAGCAGCTTTTCCTGCCCCCGGGGCATAAATCACCGGGCTGTTGGAGCCACTCTGTGCTTCCCTGGTTTGGGACACGAAGCCCTTCCCGTCCGTGCTCGCAGGAGCTCTGGCAGAGGTGTTTTGCCTCACTGATGCACCCGCAGGTTTGTTCAGCATTAATGCAGAGGATTTAAAACCCGGACTGGCATTTAAATACACTCCCCCTGCCTTTGCTATTCCACGGCACAGACCTCAATTCCTTTGGAGGGTTAGAAGGAGTGCAGTTCACTCCATCCCACTCCAGAGGCCCCAGAACCCACAGAACCAGAGCTCTGGAGTGGCAGAAAGATGCAAAGCCCACCTCCCAGAGCCGAGGCCCCTGGAATGTCGGGTTTGGAGGGGCTGCCCAGCCCGGCACACGCCGTTCCCGATCCGGGGCTGCCACCTGCTGCCACAGCGAAACGCTCCTCTCCTGCTCGGGGGGGGGGATTGGTTTTAACCCTCGGGAAACCCTCCCCGCAGAGCACGAGCTGTGGTCCCGCCGTCAGGAGTCTGTGGGGAATCTCCCCTGGAGTTTGGGAGTATCAGTGGGCTGGGAAAAGCTGTGGCGGGTTCGCAGCGATTAAAGGATTGGTGATTAAAGGATCTGCATCGAGTTAAGGACCCTCAGCCACGACCCCACACCCCAGTGATGCTCCAGAGCTCTGTTGTTACGATCCTGTGGAGCATTTCAGAGCATCACCCTCCTTGGGTTTGTTTTCTGTGATGTGCCTGGAGCGCTCTGGGAGGGACCTGTGCCTGGGGAGGCTCCAGAACTGGAGCAGTGCCAGTCCCCAAGGACTCATAAAGTGTCTCTTGGGCATGGACTGTGAGTTCTCTGAACCCCAGCTCCAGCTCCAGCCTTCATTCCAGGAAAGGTTTCCTTCAGCTTTTAGATGCAGAAAAAAGACCTTTGTTTGTCCATTCATGACAGTCCTGGCTGCACCCACCCCCAAGCTAGAGGTGGGTGAAACCCTGAGGTGTGGTGGCATCAGTGGGGCCACAACAAAAACACTGGCACTGCTCTTCCAAACCTGCACAGACACCCCCTGAGCACCCCCTGAGACACCAACTGGACACCCCCTGAGAAGGTTTTGCAAAGCAACATCCCAAAGCAGTTTTTTTCCCCTAGAACCGCCTCCAACAACCCCCTCCCTCCCCGGGTCAGACCCCTCTGCACAGTTTGCAGCCCCCACTCACAGCTCTGGGCCAGGGAACCGTCGGGTGGGATTCGGGCTGGGGGGACCCTGATTTGGGGGCTGGGGGTGCTCCAGCCCAGAGAAGATCTCCCCAGCCTGGCACAGCCCAGGGCAGAGCCCGCTGTGGGCGATGACAGGCTGGCAGCACCCGGGGCACCGCACAGCTCCAGGCGTTCCCGGGGACTCCGCTGTCTGACACGGGTGTTCCATGAAATATTCAGCAGCTCAACGTGAACAAAGCTTTGCTCTGATACTGCTCTTCCCAGAACAGGTTTCGTGATCACAGATGCAGGAGCCCAGGCAGCTCTGCCCAGCATTTCCCCCTCCCTTTCCCCAGGGATCGTCACCTTTCCGGCCGGGCAGGATTGCATCGCGCCCCTGTGCTCGCCCTCTCCAGCCTCCTGATTTCCATGAGGGGATGGGTAGGAGATGAAAACAAAGATATTTCCATGGAAAAGCCGAATTGGGCCATTCCCTCCTCAGCATCCCAAGGAGGGGCTGAGAGGAAGTGAAGGAGAGCAGGGAAAAAGAAGAAAATAAAGCTCTTTACCTCCTCCCTGCACTTCTCCAGCTCTCTCGTCACGCTCTGCAAACACTTCTAGTGACTCGAGGGGCACCAAGTGCCTCCATTTACTCATTTGCTGCCAGGGGATTAGGGGTTTGCTCAGCTGGAAAAGACCAAGCCAGCCTGGCTGTGCTTGTGCCACCTCCATTTCCGAATCATTCCGTGATTTCTGAAGTGATCCAGCTGCTCGCTGTGCGAGAAATCCTTTATATCGCCCCTCCCAAAACCTCCCCAAACCCAGCACCCTCCAGATGGCAAATTTAAAAGGTTTTATCTCCTAAGGCACTTTTCTGCATCATGTGCATTATCCAACTTCTCTGCTGCTGCAGGTGAAGGATTATGTACATTGTTTTGGGGAGCAATTGTTAGTACGGAGCACAGGTACCCAGATACTTCCTAGTCCCTGCAGAAATCAGGCTTGACCTGGGAAAACAGCCTGGGAAAACCTGCTTGGGGTGGCCTGTCTCCAGCCTGGAGTGAATCCCAGGAACCTGCTTCGACTGCTGCACCACTAGATTGCAGCACAACACCAATTTCTGCACAGTTTCAGCGCTGGGCTGGGCTGCAGAGAGGAGCAAACTGGGACCTCTTGGAAGCAAAACTCGAGGTGAGAAATTGTGCAGAAAGAAAGACTCAGCAAAGGACATCCATCCCCTGCCTTCGGGGTGTATCCAACCCCCAGGAACATCCCGGGGGGAAATTCTGGGAGCCCCCCGTGAAACCGGATCAGGGCTCGGCACAAACGTTTGGCCAAAGCTGGCCGTGAATCCTAAAGGGAGAAGGTGGCCCAGGAAAAAGCAGTGAGCTGGCAGTGAGCCCCCGGAGGCTGCAGGGACTGGCCAGCTGTCACTAGACCCCTCCTCTGGGGGGTGAAGCAAAAGGGCACACTGAACTCCAGCCCACCGAGTCCCTGAGGTGGGATCAGTGTTCCAGAGCTGAGCTGAAGCCTCTTAGCTGGGACATGTTGGTCCCAGACTCCAAAGGTCAGGCTCTCTGTCTCCTCTGTTTCTGGGTGCCTGTGACACCCCCCTTTGCAGCCCCTCCTTTGGGGTTCTGCCCCTGGGGGTGACCCAGGAAGGTGCTCCAGACCCCAGGAACAACCCCAGGAGCCAGCCCAGTACCCACCAGTGACCCCCACCCTGCTGCCCAGTTTGGCCCCAGATGAGTGGCTGGAGCCCCAGAAGAACCTGTGACCTTCTCTGCTCTCACCAGCCCAGCAGATTCCTCCCAGCAAACTCTTCTACAGGCTTGTTTGGAAGGAAGACATTTAAATGTGCAGAGCAGTCATTAATCATGAATAATTAATAATTAATAATTATTATTTAAAATACCAGGGCAGGGAGGAAAAAAAAAAAAAAAAGAAAAGAAAAATCCCGGTGTGGATATTTTTGATTTGTAAATGCCAGGCTTTTAATTAAAGGAGAGGAAACGTGATCATCAGTCAACTGGTTTTACCAAGGAGCATCCTGGGGGTTGGCTGATGGAAAAGGGCAGCGAGAGGGAAATGCCCAGCTCATTTCCCCGTGCCTGGCACACATAAATCCTAACGGGATCTGTCTCCCAGGGGTGGCCTGGGGGTGCTTGGCTGGCTCCCTGCGACTGAACAAGGTCACACCACAGGTTGTTGGTTCATTAATCAATCGCCTTGATCCTTTCAGACACTGCCAGAGCTGCCTAAGCACAGCAATTAGCATTAGGTGGGTGTCTGGTACCTACATTTCCACTTAAATTATCCATGATTGAGGAGCAGCTGCAGGCTGGGCCTTTTCAGCACGAAGTAGGTGCTAAAAGGAAGGTCGAAGCTCCACAATCCTTGTTTTGCAGGTGAACGGCAGCCTCCTGCACGGGGAGGTATTAGAGGTCTTTTGTACAAAGAATTCCCACCTGAAATCCTAGAAATCATATAAGTAGACTGCATTAGCTACACATCATAAATATTGATGCTGTTGCTGAGGGGAAGGAGGGCCGGGTTCAATGTTAATGGACTGGTGTTGGTATGCAGAGAACACTCCGGGGAGCAGAGAAGGGCAAACAATCCCGCTGGCAGGGGGAGAGCTGGGCTGGCTCCTGGGGCTCTGGGAACTGTGCCTGCTTTGAGACCCTCCTGGCCCTCTGAGTTTTGGGTTCACCACGTGACCTTGAGGGAACAACCAGCTCAGGGCCTCGTGTCTGGCGTGGGCAGCACCAGCAGCAGGGGCTGGGGGTGACCCCTGGCAGGAGGGGAGCTGAGAGGCTTTGGGCACCCAAAAGTGCTCCCCTTCCTCTGGGTTTGGGCATCAGGAGGGATTTATCCCTGCAAAGGGTGGTCAGGCACTGGAAGGGGCACTGTCCTGCTACAGGTGGGCTGATGGAGGAGGATAATTTTGGGGGGGAAGAGTGTGAGGTCTGTCCTTGGGGGGATTCATCCTTGGGGAGGTTCATCCTTGTTCCACAGAGCTGCAAGGGTGGAATGTGGTGCCCTGTGCAGGAACCCCCTGCCCTGCAGGGCTGTGGGTGCCCTGAGGAGGGACAGGAGGACTCATTAGCAAAGGAAGTTTGGAAGGAGAGAGTTCTACACAAACTAAGACCGTGACCAGCCCCTGGAGCTGCTCCACAGCCCTGGGGGTGACCTGGCCTCTCCAAGCTGGTTGTGGTGAGCTGCCCACACTGCCCTTGTCACACCCCACTGGATCACTGTCCCCTCAGCACTGGAGAACCTGGAGAGTCCTTAAGTGGATGAGGAACACAAGAAGACGGCCCGACAAGCAGCGCCTGGAATTCCCTCCCTCCTTCCCCGCTCTGTTTTTTCCGCTCCCTGCCTTTACAGCCCCTGATGGCTCCCAAATTCCGAGTGCACAAGGTGTTACACGGGCCAGGCTCCCCTGGCTGCTTATTATTCACAGCAGAAGCAGCCCGAGACAGCAAATTGCTTTGTTGATCCTGTGAAGGGAATCGATCCTCGCAGAGCTTAGAGCGTCTGACACGGGGAAGGATGTTCCCACTGGGGCTGGCGGAGATGGCCCAGCCTTCCTGAGCTCCAGACTGGGTTTAACTCAGATTTTGAGGCCAGGAGAGCCAGCTGGGGCTGTCTGAGCACCTGCAGGGGGGTTGACTCTGGTGTCCCATCTGCAGGGCCCGGGACATGCCCTGGGTGTGAGGGGGAACTGAAATCAAGGGGGGGCCAATCAAGCATGGGGGGGTGGCCCTGAGGAACAGGGGGGATGGAATCCTGAGGATATGGAATCAGGAGAAACAGGGGGAATGGCAGGAAGCTGCGTCAGGGCAGGGGCAGGTTGGATCTCAGGATCCCCCAGAGGGTGGTTGGGCACTGAACAGGCTCCCCAAGATTTGGGCACAGCCCCAAGGCTTCCAGAGCTCCAGGAGGGTTTGACAACGCTCTCAGGGACAGGAGGGGATTGTTGGGGTGTCTGTTCAGGGCCAGGGGTTGGAATTTGATGATCCCTGTGGGTCCCTTCCAGCTCAGGGTATTCCATGAATCTACAATTCCTGCACCAGGGAGTCTGGGGGACCTCTGGAGAGGATTTGGGTGTTGCTGCTTCTCCTGGTGCCAGAACCTCAGTCCTTACATAGAATTATGGACTGGCTGGAGGTGGAAGGGACCTCAAATGTCATCTTGTTCCAAACCCCTGCCCTCCCACATCTTGGCCTTTATGGTGCTACAGAGCTGCCCACCCTGGAATAGGAGTCCCTGTTTGCATCCCCCAAAGGCTGCTTTGCCTTGTCCTCCCCCCTCACACATCCCAGGGCTGGAGGAGACCCAAACTGATGGAACCCAGAGGGTTCAGAGGCACCCAGAGGGGTGGGAGGGTGTGGGGTGGTTTTCACTGGTGACTCCTGACACTGCCCAGCTCAGTTCAAAGCCAAGAGGAAAAAAACTCCTCAAAAAAAACCTCCTCCCCAAACCTCCCCTTCAGACAGGAGGTGCTGGTATTCAGTCAGGCTCAGGTGAAATCTGTAGATCAAATCATTTCCACATCTCAGAGGTCGCTGGAAGCGCCAGCAGAGCCCGGTTTGGCTTTTCCCTGTGCTGATCCAGAGCCAGAGCTTTGCCACTCCAGCATCTTTCCCCGACAGTTCATTGATTATCCAGCTGGAAGGGACAACAGTCATAAATTCATTTGATCTTGTTTATGGTATTCGTCTGTCAGACTTCCCTGAATCGATTCCCATTTAAATCAGAGCATTTCTCACAGAGAGGGGGGGGGAAAAAACCATCTGTGCATGGCAGAAAACTCTCCTGAAACATCCCTGGCTTGGGTCCAGCCCTTCCCAACCACAGCAGGGCAGGGGCACCCAGGGCTCCCACTGCCCTCACTGGGATGAGCTGGCACAGCCAAGGATTCAGGGAAAGGGCCAAAAATAAACCAGTGGATGGGGAGAAATGGCCCTGGAGCCACAGTGGGCTGGGATTTGGGGCTGGTTCAGTAGTTTTGGGGTTCCTGTTGCTCCAATGCAGGTGAGCTCCTGCCTTCACCCCCACGCTCCCCACTTGGAATAAAGTGGGAATAATTGGGGTTTTTTTCCTAATTTTGGCCTGTATTGCAGGATATCACAGGTTGCCCAGAGAAGCTGTGGCTGCCCCTGGATCTCTGGAAGTGTCCAAGGCCAGGTTGGAGCAATCTGGGCTGGTGGGAGGGGGAACTGGATGAGCTTTAAGGTGCCTTCCCAGCCAAACCATTCCAGGATCCCGTGACATCACTGGGGCAGCACTGCCAAGCTCAGCTCTTCAGTGAGGTCTCTGCTGTCCACACAATGGCCCAGGATTCCCTCTGGAGGCAGCCCTGGGCTGTGACCCCCAGCAGCAGTGCCTCCCCTTCCCCAGGGAGCTCAGCCAATTAACAGTGTGCCCACCGTGCTGCTGTAATTGCACCTTATAATGCTCCAAACAGCAGCCAAAAGAGGAAAAAAAAATAAAATAAATGGTAGCTGGGACTAGAGACTCGAAAATCCATTAAGGGATTTATTTTTTATTCTTTTATTTTACCCAGTACCTTGGGGGGTTGAAAGCTCATCTGCATGTTACTGCTCCAAATGGAAAACCAGAATAAATGCATATTTGAAGCAATAAAAGCCCTCTCGTACTAAATCTGAGTACAAATTAACAATTACTAGTGCTGTCTAATGCTTTTCTGCCTCAACACATTCATTTAACAGCCTTTCTTTTATCTTCAATGCTCCAGTTCATTTTTTTTTTCTCTCCAAGATTCTTATTGTGAGGTCGGAGAGGGGAGGGTTGTTTTGTTTTGGGGTGGTTTTTTGTGGTTTTTTTTTTTTCTTTCTTTCTTTCTTTCTAATTTAGCAGCAGGAGGAAATGATTTTATTTGCTCTTCAGGCAGGAAGAATTAAAAAAAAATAAAAAAAGGGCAAGAGAAGGGAAGGAAGGGAAGGCACCGCCGTGGCTGCTGGCACCGTGCCCTCTCCACAGGCTGGGGATGCTGCACCTTCACCCATCACCTCTGGTGCAGGTGATGGCACAGCCCTCCCCGAGCGGCATTTTGGGAGGAGGGGATGCTGGTGGGCACTGGATCCTCCTCCTCATCCCTTTGCCCGGGGAGGTGAGGGGGATTGTCCCTGCCCACCTCGGGCATCGTCCCAGGGGAAATGGAACTGCCACTCGCGAGGGGAAGGTGTCCCTGCCCACGGGGGGAGGGTTTGGAATGAGACGGTCCTTAAGGTCCCTCCCGAGCCAAAACCAGTCCGGGATTCCACGAGAAGGCAAATCCTGGCACTGTATCCCCCCATCATCATCATCATCATCATCATCATCATCATCATCATCCCGGCATCGACACAGCGGGGCAGGGGCGGTGCCCGGGCAAAGCTTCCCCAAAATCCACCCCCACCCCCCCTGCCTCCATGTCTTCCCTTCGAGGCGGCGATGGAAAAGGAGGGAAGGAATTAGCGGCGGAGTGAGCCGAGGGCAGGAGAACAGAAGGTTTTCCCCCCCACGCAGCCCCGCTGGAGTGGCGCGCGTGTTCCCTCTCCACAGCCCATTAGGTTTATGGGGAAGCGCAGGGCGCAGCGGGGCGCCGGGAAGCGCTGCCGATCAGCGCTCCGCAAACGAGCGCGGAGGGCAGAACAATCCCGGGGAAGGCTCTCCCGGCACATCGGGGGATCCTCCAGACTGTGGCAAGGAGCAGATTCCATCCCCAGCACTGGGGTGAGGGAGCTGCCTCCTCCTCCTCCTCCTCCTCCTCGTGCTTAAGGAGAGAGGGATCCCGAAGAATCCCCCAGGTTCTGAGCGCTTACCCGTGCCTCAAACTTTTGGAGAAGGGCATGAAACATCTCTTTTAAGAAAAGAAGCCCATTTGCATGTTTTGCATAACTTAGCAAGGAGACACTGTGTGTTTTTGCTCTCCCCCAAGAGCCTCATCCAGCTCTGCTTTTTGATCCGGTTTCTCCCCGCATGGATGAAGCCCAGGATCCAAAATTCCACCGGGGATGTGGTGTTTGGAGGAGCTGGGAACACCACAGGCACTTACCCCTGCTTGGGACCCCCTGGGATCCCCCTGGGACCCTCCATCAGAGTGGTTTGGGTTGGAGATCCCCCAGTCCAACCCCGTGCCCAGGCAGGGTCACCCCGAGCAGGTGACACAGGGACACAGCCAGGGGGGGTTGGAACGTCTCCACACCCTCCTGTTCCAGGGCTCTGGCACCTCCAGGAGAAGAAATTCTCTCCATCAAAGTGGTGGGACCCAGTGGCCAGGACAGTGGCCACAATCCCAGAACACCCCAAGGGCCTGTCCTGGCTCTGCTGCTCGTTCTTTACGAGGCCTCCCAACTGTCCTTCCTGGCCCACAGGGTGGGATGGGCACAGTGGGGTGCTCCCCTCCTGCTGCAAAGTCCGTGGAGGTCTCTGACAGGCCCCAGAGGGCTCCAGGGGTCCCTGCCTGGCGGGCTCTGTTGGGTTACTGGTCCTAGTTCAGGATGCAGCTCCCATCTGCCTCCCCCATCCCTCAGCAGGAGCTCCCTGTGCTCCGAGCACACTCGGAAATTCAATTCCTCGCAATCGGCAGCAGCGCCGAGGGCAAAGGGAGAAAGCCAAGAACGTCCCCTCAGTTAATAAGATAACAATTTAACATGTGCTGGGGTTTCATTCCCTCTCCCTCTGCCTCCACTCCAACAGACCAGCAGACATTTGGAGTCGCCTCTAAGTAATTTAGTAGAAAGGCTGCCGCGATTCCAATCCCCCATCTACCCCGTTACCATCCAGCAATGCTTCTTGTCACCAGCCAGCGGCATTTAAAATATTTACAGCCCTGTCTTTTCCCTGGGGAAGGATCAGAATAAATCACTGGAGCCGGCGATAAATCAAAAATTAATCTCCCAAAAGCACGAGGCCTGTCCGAGCCCTCAAATAACACGCAGCGGAATTTATCAGGGAAATTGGTCCTGGTGTGTGCCCGGCATTGCCAGGGGGAGATGGATGGGCTGCAAGGGCAGGGAGCTCAAGCCCCATGGGGGGAAGAGCCAGGCTGGGGCACCGGGGTCGTGAAATGCCCCCCTTCCCTTGGCACAGCCGGGGGTTCATTCCCCCTCTGGCACCTGGAAGTGCAGGGAGCTCCTGCCCCAGGGCATCCCTGGGATGCTGCCCCAGCATTCCCACCTCTGGAGGTGGGGTCACAGCCCACAGGTAGGAAGCAGCTCCCAGAGCCCAGGAGGTTCCTGGAAAAGGAGCTGTTCTGCTTTTTCCAGGAAAAAAATCAGAAGAGAAACTGCTGCAACTGCACACAGACAGGGGACAGGAGCCCTCAGGGCAAGAGGAGCCACAGAGTCATTGAAAATGATTTCCAGGACCATCCAGTCCCCCCTGTGTCCCTTCCCCACCTTGTGTCCCAGCCCAGGGCACTGAGGGCCACGTCCAGCCCTTCCTTGGACACCTCCAGGGACGGGGACTCCACCCAGGAGGGGATGGCCAGGGGTTTTCAGCTCCTGGAAACGGGAGGAGAGAGGTCCAGGGGCTGAGCATGGGCTCTCCTGGGGTGCCCTGCCCTGTGGAGAGGGGGACACCAGTGGGATCTGGCTGCCCCCAGTGCCCCCCTGCACGTGCTGGATTTTCCAGCAGGGAGAAAAAGGCCTCTCCAGGTTCCTGCTTTGGATGGAAACAACTTGCTGTGGTGAGAGGAGCTGCAAACAAGCAGCTCTGAGCTGCTTTGATGTTGATCACAAGTGCAAACAGGGCGAGAGGGAAGCAAAGAGCTCTGATGAAATTCTCTTACAACCTCTGGAGTGGTTTGTTGTTTTTTTTTTTTCCACAGTAGGAAGCCCGTGCAGAGGAAGGGCTGCCCAGCCCCAGGACCAGCTCTAAACCCACCCCCAGAGCTCCCAGCACCCTCACTCCTCCATCCCAAGGCCCTGCCATCCCAGCAATGATCAATCCTCAGCTCTACCCATCGCTGCACTTTAAAAAGCTGATTTATCTGAATACCAAAATAGCTCTTTCTCCCCCCAACTCCCAGCCTTTATATCATTTCTCCTGCAGCAGGCAAAAAAATTTCCTTTTGATCTTTTTTCAACACCCCCCCCCTCTTCTTTGCAACAAATTAAGACTAAACTCATCAGTAGTAATTGCTCCCAACAGAGTTCCCACAGGCACCTCCTCGTTCTGCTGCAGCTCAGGATGGAGCTGTTTGGGCAGCCTCATAAAAGGCAGGGGAAGGGATTAGAGGAATTTGTTGGGATGACCCCAGCAGTGCACAGATAGCGCAAATATTTACCTGGAGGTGGCTGCTGGAGTCCCCTGGAGCACGTGGGGACAGCTCTGGCTCTTTCTCTCCCAAACCTGCCTCTTATCAAAGCTCCTCCTCACGTTTGGAGCCCACGGGGAGCCCGTGGAGGAGGTTTTTCCTTTGTGCTGTTGTTAATACACGTATGCAAACATTGGCTTTCGAGGCCCGTGATTTATAAGGTGCCAGAGCTCAAAAGGCTGCCTGACTTAGGCAGCAAATTAACTTGGGAAGTGCCAGGGTGCATTAGCGTGAGTGACAGGCAAACAGCCTGCACCGGGTCAGCGAATCTGTGAGGGGCCTCAGCCCTCCCCTCAGTGCAATCAGAGAGAGCTCTGATGAGGAATTCATCTCTGTCAGCAGCCCCCAGAACGGCGTTTCCCTGGCAGGCAGGTCCCTGGGATGGAGCTCCTGCCCAGCACTGCTTGCAGCAGTGATGTGGGTGGGACAGAGTCCTTGTCACCCTTTGGGAGCCGAGCTGGGGACACCAGGGACTGATGAGCTGCTCCCAGGACACCCAGGGTCTGCTGGGCAGGTCCCTGGAGCTCGGGGAAGAGTCAAGAGAGTGGACTCTGCCTGCTGGAGGAGGGATCCCCCCGAGCTGGGAGACACCCACAAGGATCATCAAGCCCAACTCTTGGCCCTGCACAGGACACCCCAAGATCCCTGGCTCCTTCCTGAGCAACTCATGCAATCCCCAAAACACAGTTTTAAGCAGTGAGAGCTTTGGGCATGGCCCTGTCTCCCCAGAAACTGCTGCAGGAGGGCCAAGGCTTCCCCAACTCCCATTTGCTCCCTCAGCGCTGTAACACCAAGACAGCAAAAGTTTTTATTTATAAAGTTATTCTGAGGTTTTAACAGGTTTTTTACAAAATTTGCCAACTGTATACACACGTGGGTGTGTGTTGACTTGAGTGTTTTGCTTGACAGGAGTTACACAGACGAGAGATTCCTCCCTCCAAGGGAAGAGTCTCCTTCCCTCTCTTCACACCCGTTTCTCCCCCTGCTCACCCCTCTGCCCAACCATCAGTCACAATCCAGCAGCACATCCATGCACTGTGCCATTATCTACCCTGGGAGGTTCTATGGCTCCAGCTCTTCAGTGTTTTTGTTTCTCTCTCCCCCCCCTGGAATCACAAACACCCATCTGCTCACTGATTGCTGCTCCCAGTCAGAGAGACGTGCAGTGGTTGGGGTTGGAAGGGACATTAAAGCCCATCCACAGCAGCTCAAGAGGCAAAACAACTCCTCACCCCGGAGCCAGCTGCTCTGCTGAGCAAGCTCCAGCAGGGCCACGGCTCCACACACCCTTCACCCAGACAAATTAACTGTTTTCCCCCCATTCTTCACTAAAATCGGCCCAGCTCCTCACCCGGCGCCTCGCAGGGCCTGCCAGCAACACGGGATTTATGGATTACTCCTGATTTACGCTTGTTGGGTTTTATTCTCGCCACAGCCCTGCTTTATGGGACATTTCTTCCACTCCTATTCGTCTCCTCTGTGAGGATGGACATGCCAGAGGAGGGAGGGTTGGACCTCAGAGCTGGTTGCAGAAGAAACATCTCAATACCTGGAGTCCTGGGCTGCAGCAGCTCTTGGCCAAACCCCCTCCTCAAAGCAGCAGGAAGCTGTTCACAGTCCTGCAAAAGGGCTCTTTATTTACCACAGTTACCACCAGGAACCTGGAGAAAGGAACAAATCATGGAAAAATCGCTCGACAGCCTTTTCCTGCCAAAGCTAAGGCTGCTCTTGGCTCAGGCTCTGGTTGTCTGGTGTCGTGCAGAGTGATTTTGCTGCTTCCCTGGAGAGGGAGAGGGATGTTCTGGCCCTGCTGCACCTCAGATTTCCTGGGGATGGGGTTTTCTGGTGAGCACAGGAGAGGATGAGGCACAGGGACACTGTCAGTGGGGAGGGAGGCAGAGAGGGGAGGGCAGAACTGATTCCCTCGGAGCATCTGAGCCTTTACAGGTTGGGTGGCTGGTGACAAGGGATTCTCCTGGAAGGAACTCCCAGCCTGAGCTGGAGGGGAGAGCTGGATGTGGGACAGCTCCTCCAAGCACCAAAAGGAATGGAGAGCAGGGAAAGCATCTCCCTCTCTGCAGGCACAGGGATCTGGTGGAAGGGTGGTGCCCAGAACTTGGTTTGTTTGTTTTTTTCTTTTTCCTCTGGCTGGATTCAATTTTAAATTGCTTTGCTTCCTTTGAAGTCTCCCTGGGAACTTTCCCATAAGGCTCATCTAAACTTTTCTCTCTCGATTTTTTGACTGAGTGAAAATCTTCATGGAATTTGCCCTCCTTGGGAGAAAGGTAAAACTTGGTTTTCATTAGAACAACAAACAAAACAATATAAACTTGAGTTTCCAGATGAAATCTTTCATTGTTCAGGTGTCAATCACCTTCTGGTTTTTCCATTTATTTTTTTTTTCAGGCTGATGATGAAGGAAAAACCCAAACCTTGGGAGTTCTGCCCGTTCAACCTGTCCAGGTCTTTCTCTGGGATCCACTTTGCTCTTCCCTCCCTTGAGTGGGATCACTCAGGTCGCTTCCAACTCAAACCATTCTGGGATTATCTGGCCCAGAGGGGCCCCCCAACATGTTCAGGGGTGGCAGAGTCACCTGGGACCTGCACCCAGGGGCAACCCCCAGCACCAGCACCCCCCTCTCTGCACATCACTCCCACCTATTCCCACAGGCAGCTTCTGTGCCCAAGACTTAAATGACAACATCGAATATTTAGCACTCCTAGCATGGTGTATTCATTTGCTGTATGCACAAACATGAACTAATTAGCAGACTTAATTAGTGTGATGCTGCAAAGTGAAGAAAAATGAAGGAGAAGACACAGAAGAGGCAGAGCAGGGGGGGGAGGAGGGACTGGGAAGAAAAAGGGAACACAAAGGACCAAGAGACAAATAAGAAGTCTGTGTAAAAATAGAAGCCAACTTGTTCTCCCTTATTTATGCTCAGCAGGGCTCTGTGTGCCAACAGCTGAAGGAAGGATTCCCACCTGGAGCCCTGAGACAGCCCCCCAGGGGAACAGGCCCTGCCAGGAAGGACTGACAGACAAATCCTTCCTCTCCCTCCTTCCCTGTCAAAGTGTGTGTCCCCCTGGGATCATCCCTCCACCCCCCAGCCGCTGCTCCTGCCAGCTCTGACCCCCACACCTCAGCTCACACAGCAGCCTGGGGGCAGGGGAAGCAGCTGAGCTGCCCTCTCCCCTTCCCTGCCCCCTGGGCCGTGCCCCTCTCCCTGCTCAGCCAGCAAACCCAGCTGCAGGCTTTAGGAAAGCTGAATTTTCCTAAAATAGATCTCTATCCCCTGATATTCCAGCGCTGGCTCCTGCTGTCAGGGCATAAAGCTGCGGGTTGTCATTCCCACTCCTCTGAACCTGCTGCTGGATGTGGTTTAAATGTTATCTGCCCTGTGCAGGAAAAGAGCCTCCTCCTGGAACAATAACAACAACTTCCACGCATCCCTCCCAGCCCCCCTTTCCAGTAAATCTTTAATTAAAATTCCTGCTGGTGTCCAGCCCCATTGATTAGCTGAGGGGCTGCTGAGGGAGGCAAAGGAGCCCAGGGACAGCCAGACCTCACTCCTAAAGAATTACATCCCAGGGCTTTTTGTTGTTGTGGATGCTGAGGGCCTGGGCTGCAGATTTAACCTCCCCCTGAATTCCCAGACCCAAACTGCAGCGAGTTTTCATGGGAAGAAAATCAATTTATCGTGCACATACAGAGGCTGAGCTACAAAACCAGGCAGAATAATGATATCACACCGAAGGATCTCAGCAGGTCTGCACCTGTCCAAGGGGAAATGTTCTAAATGTGGGCCTGGAGGGGCAATTCCTGCTATTCCTGGGGGTTTGATCCTCCTTCTGGGGGCAGAGCTGCCATCTGGGCAGGAGATCAACAGGAACTCTCCCCTTGCACCTGCACTGGAAAGGCCACCAGCTGCTTAAGGTGATTATGGGATCATTCAGGTAGGAAAAGACCTCCGAGATGACAGAGTCCAGTCTTTGGCCAAACACCACCAGGCCTGCTGGGGCTGATCAGCACTGACACCCCGCCAGGGGAGCCCCAGGAGAGGGGGTGTCAGACAGCAGGGGGTCCAGGGATAACACAGGTCTGCGTCCCCCCCTGCCCAGGTGGCGCAGATGTTGGGGAACGTCCGCGCCTTCAGCGGGCCGTGAAGATCCACATCGATCCTGACAGGCGAACAGGAGATTCCCTGGGAACAGCGGCGTCAGTCAGCAGCGCTTTCGTCTCCACAGATTGCAGGAGACAGGGAAGTGTGTCTACAAAACCCCTCTAAAGTCCCTCGGAGGCACCAAGAGCTGCTTGGGGGGGGTGTGGGGGTGGTGACCCACCCGGGGAGCCCCCAGGCCCCAGCTCGGACCAAAGAGCACGCACTGAACACAGGAGGGGGTTCTCTGGCACCCCCAAGGGCTGAGGGAGCAGGGGGGCACCTCTGTTTGTGCCCAGCAGAGCTGCAACGAGCACCCCGTGCTGGATGGAACCCTCTCCTGAAGGGAGGGCAGGACCCGCCTGCCCTGTGCTGGTTCCATGTGCTGGTTCCATGTGCTGGTTCCATGTGCTTGTTCCATGTGCTGGTTCCATGTGCTGGTTCCATGTGCTGGTTCCATGTGCTGGGGGGACACCTGGAGCTGGACTGATCCACTTCATCTGCTGCAGCAAATCCTAAACCCACGGAGCACGGGACAACCCCGAGGCTCAGGCTGCAGCTCTGTGGCTGCAGTTGATGTCCCTCCCTCCCCGTCCCTGGGTGGGAGCAGCTCCCACAAGAGGCACAGAAATGACAAAATTGCCAAAATAGCAACACTCAGGATGGGGTTTTGACCCAGCAGCCCCCTTGGAAGGTGTAAAACTCCCCTCTGCCTTGGTGTCTCTGCTCCCCTTCTGATGGCACCACGCACATCAGAGTGCCTAATGGCCTGCAGCATTCCAAGGGGTGCTGCTCGGCCCATCACAGAGGAAAATTACGGATAAACACTACCTTGCCTCGTCATATAAATAATTGGTGGGATTATGAATGCATGAGCCAGCACAATTAGGACCTGGAGGTTGTGCCATATGTCACAGCAGAGCTAATTTCTCCTGGATTTGCAACAGGGCTGATTACTCAATGTCACAAGCCGAGTTAGAAGCGGGTTCTGGCTTGATGTAAATCAGTGTAACTCTGTTAGGGAATGGGGCAGCTCTGATTTATGGCAGGTGATGAACTAGTCCATAATGCCCATATGGGTCTATAATTACCCATATGGACACGGATCTGCACAAAGCCACTCCTGCGCCTGCTACACTCGTGATTCGAGATAATAAAAAGGCCTAATGGTGTGTTACATGCCCATCAAAAGTCCCAGGTCAGTAGGAGAGGAAAATTTTCCAGTTGCTCCAGGCCCTAAGTAGGCAAAATAATGTCCATTTTGCTTGGCAGGTTGGTTGAAGCTGAATTAGGGAGAGAAATTAACTTAATAAATACAACACTTCACACTGGAAATGCCCCACGCTGATGGAAACCCAGGTTTAGGGTTAGGAGAGGCTCTGCAAAGCCTGGCTTTAATGTGGCAGGAACACAGAGACCTGAACCCAGAGCTCCCAAAAGCCACTCCAGTGCCTGGACCAGCTTCCCCTCCCCTCCAGGAGCTGCCAATCCTTCATCTGCCGAGGTGGGGACAGGGATGACTCAGCCTCCTCCCCCTGGAGCAGGCACAGGATGTTGTGCCTACCTGAACCTCCTCAGGGGGAGTCCTGGGGAGTGCAGGATGCTGGGGAGGGGGGGAGCAAACACATGGATTTAGGGGTGAACCTCCAGAAATCCCAGGGTCAGGCTGCGAGGAGGAGGTTCCAGATGGACTGACCCCCCCCACGCACTCAGCATCCCCCACATCCCCACATTGGGCTCTGCCCACCGTCCTTCCCCACCCCCTCTGGGTCCTGGGGGAGCCTCTGTGTGTCCCCCAGGCCTGGCAGGATGGGGGATGAGCAGACAGGAGCCTGTCACAGCTGATTTATCTCGGTTTGTCCCCATCTCCTGGAGGGCTCCCCGGAGGAACAGGGCTCCTTTCCTGCTTCTCCCCGAGCCATGAGAGCCACCAACAGGACTGGAGAGCTGATTTCATGCCGAGCAGGGCAGCAGAGCTAATAAGCACCAGCAAAGCAAGCATTAATCAGGCACTATAAATATCAGTGTCCCTCCCAGAGGCGGTGAGGGGGGCTCAGCTCCCCGTCCCCTGCCCTCCAGCAAACCTCGGGCTCTGAGCAGACCCAGAAATCCCCTCTGATCACTTATGGGCTCCCATTATCCACAGCAGTGGCTCTTTTCAATTTGACATTTTCCTCCAGCTCCCCCAGCCTGATTTCCAGCGGCAGCCACCAGAAAGGGAGAATTTACATTTCCAGTTCGTGGGCAATGCAGTCCATTAGGTTTAACAAGTGAATGAACTTCCCGTGGAACCCACAGCAAAGCAGCAGCTCTGTGGCTATTCATTTTAACTGATTACCTCGTTTGCTATATCTGGGAGCCCCTGGCGTGGCCATGGCAACTGGTTTTGCTTAAATGCAGCTGAACAGTGAAGTTAATTTTAGATTAGGTGAGGAGGAAGCTGGTGCACCAAGGGAGGCTCAGTGTTGAGATTTCTCTTCTCAGCTTCCCTAATGGAAATGGTTCTGCCTGCTGGGTCCTTCCCGGTGCTCACACATCCCACGGGGGATGGTGCCAGGCTCCAGGATCCCTGCACCAGAGCAGCCACCTAAACTGCATTATTAATGCAGTCATTAATGCAAACCCACGGTTCGGGTTGGAAGGGACCTTCCAGAGCTCCTTCCAACCCCAGGTCACCGAGTTCCAACTGATCTACCAAGTTCATCCGTCTCCCAGGAGAAGAGTTGTCCTTCACTCCCTCACTGAG
>NW_020956797.1:76065-78305 GCF_003031625.1 Empidonax traillii
CCTTCCCGGTGCTCACACATCCCACGGGGGATGGTGCCAGGCTCCAGGATCCCTGCACCAGAGCAGCCACCTAAACTGCATTATTAATGCAGTCATTAATGCAAACCCACGGTTCGGGTTGGAAGGGACCTTCCAGAGCTCCTTCCAACCCCAGGTCACCGAGTTCCAACTGATCTACCAAGTTCATCCATCTCCCAGGAGAAGAGTTGTCCTTCACTCCCTCACTGACGGGCTGGAATGAGGCCAGGGAAGGGAACAGAGCTGGGCAAGGGGCTGGAGAGTCCCCTGAGGAGCAGCTGAGGGAGCTGGGGGGGCTCAACCTGGAGAAAAGGAGGCTCAGGGGGGACCTTCTGGCTCTGCAATCCCTGACAGGAGGGGGGAACTGAGGGAGGTCGGGCTCTGCTCCCAGGGAACAGGGACAGGAGGAGAGGGAACGGCCTCAGGCTGTGCCAGGGGAGGGGCAGGTGGGACATCAGCAGGAATTTCTCCCTGGAAAGGGTGGTCAGGCCTTGGAAGGGGCTGCCCAGAGAGGTTTGGAGTGCCCACCCCTGGAGGTGTCCGAGGAAGGCCTGGACGTGGCACTCAGTGCCCTGGGCTGGGGGACAAGGTGGGGATGGGGCACAGGTTGGACTCAATCCTGGAGGTCTTTTCCAGCCACAGTGACTCTGTGATAAACCCTCTGAGCCACCAGCACCCACCACTGCTGCTGGGATCCCTCTCCTGCAGCCAACCCTCTCCAGAGCTTCCCCCTTCTGCTCCTCAGCTTTGGGAACACTCCCTGCAGAAAGCAGATGGTTTGGTTTCTCACCTCCCTGCGGAGGTCTCTGACCCAGGTGGGCTGATTTCCCCTCCCCCCACCTTCCAGCTCTGCACAGAACTGGGGTGATTTTCTCCTGGTGCATTACAAAGGTGTCAAAAATGCCTTTAAAAACACATGGCTGGGGAAAGCCGTGTCCCAGCCCAGCACACCCACCTATATATATCTCATATATATTTATATATATATATATCAGAGCATCATTTAAGTTGGAAGAGACCTTTAAGCTCGACTCCAACTGTTAATTGATGGGAACATGCACCCCTTAGCCAGAAAAACCCATAAATAAGCTGAGAGTGACCTTAAACATAATTAGTACTTTGGACCTAAGAGGTGGGTTTTGGCTCTTCCACCGAGAACAGGGAGTAGGTGGCAAAAGGACATTTCTTTGAAGCAAAGCTGCTCGTTACTGGAGCCCTTTCTCCAGGAATTCAGGAAGCAGGTAGTTCAGAGCCCAGTTTTCCAAGTTTTATTCCAGACAGGGAGCTTGTTTTGCTCTGCTGGGTGTCCTGCCTTTCTCCCCTGTTGCTGTTTGTGGCTCCCCATGCTCAGCCCCGGGACCTTGGAGCGTTCACATCCCTTCCCTGCCAGCTTGGGCTGCTCCTTCTATCATTTTTTTGGGCCAGCCAGACCCTCCCCAGCCTGGCTGTGCAGCCACAAACGCACCCAGAGAGTCGTATTTTCCCACTTGGTGAGAGATCCACGCTCTGTGTGCAAACCAGCGCTGACTATTAGCACATAGATACATATGCTCGCAGGAAAAAAGCAATATTGAAATAAAAACAAGACCAAAGCACGCCTTGCTTTGGCTCCCAACTGTTGCCTAGCACAAAAAAAAAAAAAAAAAACCCAAAAAATATATATATTTATATATCAGCATTTCAAATGTAGATTTGCTTCTGAAATATTGTGTTTGCTGGGCAGCCCCGAGTCCCTGCAAGGCCCATTCCATGGCTGGGGTGCCCAGCTCAGCCCAGGGGTGCTGGCAGTGCTGGATTGGTGCCTTTCCCAGCCTCAGGGCTGGACTGGCTCTCCCTGCCCCACCAGGGTCGATGCTCAGACAAGCACATTACACAGTCCCTTTTATTTCTGCACGGAGACCTCTGGCCACGCAGCCCAGGACTTCAGAAGGAGCAAAAAATAACCAGGATCCCTCTGGAAATGCCTGTTAATGCCAAAAAAACACCGGGAGAAGAGAAGCATCTGCTGCTCCAGCCTTTTCCAGGAGACAGTTGGAAAAAAATCTCTACAGAGAAACCTATTAAGATTGATTAAGCAACGCTGTTATTTGTAATTTTGCTTAATGCTATTAAAGCAAAGCCTTGACCATTTGTTCAAGAGAAGGACTGGCTGGGCACCAAGTTTTTGCATAATGAATTCAGAGGATTAATCCTATTAGTCTCCCTCCCTTCCCCCAGCCCTT
>NW_020956797.1:80472-84260 GCF_003031625.1 Empidonax traillii
TATTTCATGCTCTGTTTGTTTTCACTCTCAGGGAGACGAGGAGGGATATTTCTCCCCGTGAAGTGGCGCTGGATGGGCTGGAGTGGGTGGGGGTCTGGCAGAGCAGCACCTCCCAGGAGTGGTGGTCACTCCCCTCCTTCCCAGGCACCCCCAGCCCTGGCTGCTCATCCCCTGCCCGCCGAGCGGGGCAGCAGCAGTGTGGCTGCGATATATCCCTCCTGGCTCCTTCCTCCTTTTTATCTCACCTCTATTTTTATTCTGGCGATTCTGTGGTGTTTGTTTTTTTTTTTCCCCTCCTCCTTTCTCCCGTGTCGCCCTTACAGAACAAACTGGTGCCTCTGCATGGCAAGCCATGCTCTCTGCCCATGCCAGGGCAGGGTAAACTGGGTCATGCACCAGCACAGGCTGTGCCTGCCCCATCCCTGGGAGTGTCCAAGGCCAGGTTGGATAAACCTGGAGCGACCTGGGCTGGTGGAAGGTGTCCCTGCCCATGGCAAGGGGTGGCACTGGGTGGGCTTTAAGGTCCCTCCCGACCCAAAGCATGCTGTGATAAAGCCAGGACAGCCCCACATTCCTGGGCTGGTCCCATGTGTTTATTTTTCATCTCCCTGAGCAGCACAGATGGTTCTGGCCTTGCCCAGCCCGTGCTGGAGCCGTTTGCTCTCACCTGAGAGCTCAGGGACACCCTGCCTGGCACCCACCTCTTTGGGGATAGGCAAACACCAGGTCTGTTCATCTCCCTCATCCATTTAGTGGGTCACTTTCCTAATTTACCTTGCCTTTTACCTCTGGGTTTCCTGGGAATGCTCTGCTGGTATTGCAAAGGAAAGGAATTATTCAGAGAAGAAGTGGGAGAGGCTCTATAAATGTAAAGCGCAGGAGCGCTCCTTAATCATCCTCATCATTAGTTAATTGCTGTAGCCCGAGTCCATTCCAAGGAGAACACAGAGTGTTAAATATAGATGTAGAAATTCAAGCTATTTTTGTGGTTTTGTGCTCTCTTTGAAGCGGGTTCTGCCTCCTGCTCTTCCCGGGGATGTCAACAGTGGAGCAGCTCCCGGCTCCGGGGCCGTGGGAGCTCCCACCCAGAGCTTTTGGGAGCCTGTTCAGCCGCAGCAATTCCTGACAAATGAGAGCAATTAGGATCCTGCTCCATTTCACGCCCGGCTTTTTGGGGGGAAACCTGCCCGGTACCTGCTTCCAACAGCGCCTCGTCCAAAGGCACGACGGGAAATCCTGGCAGAGGCAGGAGCTGAGCCAAGAGCGGCTCAGCCCTGCCCAGTGCTGCAGCCACGTCCCCTCCATGCATGGAACCCTCTCCATCATCCATTCCTTGGGTCTCAGCCCAGCAGAAGTCCTTGCTCTCCTCATTCCATTCCCATTTTCCGAGCCCTTTTTTTTTCCCCCCTGTGTGTACCTTTGTTCCATGCCCTTGCTGCATTTTCTCCCTTCCTCCCTCCCCTTCAATCCACTCCACTAAACATTTCCCTCTCAATTAGGGTCGTGGCACCCACAGCGAGCAGCTGCCCATGGAGCAGGGAGGGCTGGAAGCTCGTGGAGTGGCTCTGGCCTCAATTACCTGTCCAGAGATTTCTCCAGCCTGGCACTTGTAAAAATGATTTGTAGTTAACTCCTCCCTCGCAGCTGAGGACAGAGCGAGGTGATTCTGCTCCAGCCCGGGAGAGAGGGGAGGGAGAGCCTGGCAGCAGGGGGGAGATTGGGCAGAGCATCTCAAAGGGGAGAGAAAGGGAAAGTCAAAACTTAATAAGACATTAAGACAACAGATTCATTAAAAAGTCATTAGTCTCTGTCAGGAGTGGCTTTAATTAACAAATGCCAGGAACTGCGGCGCTGCCTTGTTGCTGCCACTGTGCCTCAACAGCCTTGTGACCACCTGAATGCCACTAATTAAATGCCATTTAAAGTTTCCCCCAAACCTGGCAGCACATTTTCCACACTCTGCCAACTTTTCTCCGTGGCCTCCAAGCTCCCCCCGTTTGTCCTTGTCCTCCCCACGCGGGGGGGCGGCGAGTCTTGGAAAACGTTCCCTCCCTTCCTGCCCTCCCAGGAAGGGCTTTTTCTAAAGGTTGTTTCTGCCTGCCAGTCCTTTAGCCAAATCCCACGTTCCTGCTGTGTTCCTGAGGCCAGGCTCTCCTCTCCCTCCTGTCCCCGGGGGGAAGGAAGGAATTGCCATGTCCACGTCTCTTCTCCTCCGGTGAGGCCGATGATTGTCCTGCCTCGCAGGAACAGGTGGGTCCCCTTTGAGCAAAGCACTCCCCGTGCCCCCAGCTCTCCCAGCTTGGAGTTTGGATGCAGGACATTCCCATTCCCGGCTCCTGCTGCCCCAGCCTGAGCTCCCTGGCTCCTTCTCTCCCCCTCCCAGTCATTTCCCCTCGGAAAATATCCCGTCTTGTTCCTCCAGTGATGGGATTCCTTTGTGCAATTTCGGGCTCCTTAATGCTTCCCACCGACCTCTATTGGCAAAATCAAATGGAATCGATTTAACCACGGGCTCCTGATTTCCCTGAGCCTCCCTCTGCCGTTAATGTTCCCCGCCATCCTTTGATCTGACAATCAAAGTTGTCCCTTCAGCTGCAAACACGCCCAGGGATGGCAGCAAACACGCCATCCATAAAATATACAGCATCCTCAGACTGGGATTTACATAACAGGGACGCTGAAGGCATCAAAAAGAATTGGATATTAGATTTAGGAGCAATTATAGCTCCTGTGGAGGGGAGGAGACTGGGAGTCGGCATGGGGAGTGAGGGGGACATGGGCTGGTAAATGCTCCCCCAGCTCTGTCGGTGACAATGGCCCTGTTTTACACTTCAGCAAGAAATTCCCAGCTACTGCCAGCTCCAAACCTCCCCAGGGTCCCCTTGTTTTCCTTCTGAGTGGCAGCAGATGTGCAGGGCCACATCTGGAAGGAGCGTCTTTCATTTCTGTAAACACCGTCAACCCAGCAGGAGGGGCTGAGCCCCGAGGAGGGGACACAGGCTGAGCCTTTCCAAGGGAATTCACAGCTGGATATGGCTCAAAGCTCCAGCAAGGGGCTGAGGGAGGGGTGTGAAATACCATAAATCAGAGTATCAGCCAGTCACCCCTCCTGAATTTGGGAAATTGCCTTGGGAAGTGCTCCAAGCAGCCACACATCCAACAGCAGCTCAGGCCCCCTATGCAGAGCCTGGGCCCAGTCCAAATCTACGCAGACACCAAAATTAATCCTAATTCAAGAAGCCCAAACCTTTATTTCATGCGTCAGATTCAACACCTCAGCCTTGTGGTGCCAGGGAGGTGTCGGTCTGGGGGGAGATTTGGGGCCAGAGGGTCTCTGGGAAGTCAAAAGGCCAAAAAACCATCCAAAACTCAACTTTTTTTTGGTACTCTTCTCTTTGGTAAAGGTCTCCTTAGTGGAGCTGAGCAACACACCTGGAATTTTCTGTTTTCTCCCCCAGGATGAGCATCCCTGTGCTCCCACCCTCCTCTCCCTCACTGCCAGCCCACTGCTTGCCCTCAGCCCAGCAGCAGGACTTATCTTTCCCTGAGCCTAAACAAACACGGAGATAAATAATCCGAGAATTTGTAGCTGCTTGATCGCCATGGCAACCCCACAACCCTCCTCCTCCTCCTCCTCCTCCTCCTCCTCCTCCTCAGCTGCCAGCGGTGGGAGCTGCCTGTGGCTCTGGCCAGGAGCATCCCTGATCTCCCAGCAGCTTTCCAGGGCTCCAATCCCCCCTGGATCAGCCCTGGATCCGTGTCCAGCTCGTTCTGCCTGCGGGCAGAGC
>NW_020956798.1:0-2426 GCF_003031625.1 Empidonax traillii
TGATAGCTGAAATGATGCACACAGATATCACTTTGAGTTGCATGATACTCAATAAAAGATGTAAATAAGCATGGAAAATAGTGGGACATGGAACTTTGAACTAAAATTCAGATAAAACAAAGTGCCAATATGGAGCAAGTAATTTTGTTGTATAACTGACTGAAAATCCCAGGCTGATCCAATAACCAAAGCAAGGCTTTTTTTCTTTTTTCTTTTTTTTTTTTTCCTTGAAATGGAAAAGTACACATTTTCCTGGGGAGATATGCAATTGGGAGAAACAATAATCAGTCCACTGCTTTGGTTGGAATGGCTGTTTAATAATTTGACTACTAAACTGTACTGTGTAAAGTTACCTATAATGATAATTTCATCTATAACTGCATCCTAAATGGTCTCCACAAACTTAGTATTAAGGGAGGAGATGTCACCTGTCTGTCTGGCATCATTAAAATAAAATAGAATGGAAAAAATAAAAAATAAGCAAAAAAATTAAAAACAAAGAGAAGAGATGAATAGCAGTTAAATTTTCATATAAAAACTGAGATATGAGAAGGGGAAAATGTTACATTGCTGCTTAGTGTGTGACGAATTTAAACTATGAAACTGATCCTATGTTCTCTTCACCTGGAGCCTCAGTCTGAGATATTAAGTAAAGTGAGTGTGTAATCACCACTGAACATTAACCTAACTCAGATCATACCCAGGCATTTTGCTGTGTGGTGTCTGTGGACACTAGAGGGAAGCACATCACTGAGCAAATAGCACTTTATGATGCTGAAGAACAGCCCTGTACTCATGGACTCTTTCGTTTAATGGCATCATTAAAATTTTTCAGGGAGAAAACACAGTTAGTGGACTAAGGGAATGAATGTAGGTTATGATGCTTATTCTTCCTGTAATGGATATAAATGTACTCTAAAACTTCAGTTACTGTTACAGATCATGGACAACCGAGCAAATTATATATTAAACTAATCACAGGTAATGCTTATATGTCACGGTTTCATCTCTTCTTCCTTTCTCCTGCAATTGATGTTTCCTAATTTAGCACGTTCATCCTTTAGTACAAGTAAAAGGAAAAAATCTTTGGTGTCTGATTCACTACCGTCTGTAGTTTTTATTCCTGGCTTGACATGGTAAAGGAAAGTCTTGTCTGAAGAAGCTTTTTTACTTTGTGCCAGAGTTAATGACTATAACGTATTGGATCTCATGCACAATTCATGAGAGCTGGTTTAGCATTAATGCAGGTGCATAGAATGGCTGGAGCTTTTCACCTGCTCTCCCTGATGGAGGAAAAATGCTGTCATGATTTCTAACAAGGAGAAACTGGAGGAATGAATCGGGAAGATAAAATATATAATATATAAGGTATATATAAACGTGGCTTAAAATGCATTGTAAATGATTTGTACATAGCAAGTGAAATATCCTTCTCTGGTGGCAGGGTAATTTTTTAGTCAACGCTAAGATACAAGGCTCGATTGCCATCCTGTTGGCAGCCCTCTGAAGAAAATTAGGACTTGATCCTTCTACCATCAGAATCGTTGGCAGGCAATCATATGCACAATATGCTGCTTTAAATGCAATCAAAGAAATGTGCATTTGACTTAACTAGGTAAAACTCTTCAACTGATAATCACCTGCTGACTTATAAGTACTTGGTAACTTGTCACTTCTTTAACTGATTTTCTTGTAATATGTAGAAATTCTAGTAAAGTGAGATTTTTTTCATCCTCGTGCTTATTCAGTGAAAATAGATTTTGGTCTGTTGGTCACAGTAGACTTCACAGCTGCTATCAAAATTGGTTTTCTTTTAAACTGATCTGATTATAGAGTCATTGCATTTATAGGACTGAAATTATTTTCTTCCAAAATCAATATCGACATGCATTTACCATTCCTAAATACTGCAAGCCAGTATAAAGCACTCAGTCACTATGTCCTGTTTAGTTTCTCATGTCAGATTTTTATCTTTTGCCTACTGAGGAAATACCTCATCAGGGAAAAGCAGATCTAAGCACTCAGAATTGATATGACTTGTTTTGACTAGAAGTATAACTTTTAGTAGTTAGTGTTAAATATAATTCCATTCAGTAAAGAAGACTCAGGAAAGATCTTACCAATGTACATAAATAGCCCAAGACAGACTGTTAAGAATATGGAGGAGCCAGGCCTCAGGAACTATTTGTAGAAAAATGCACACATTATTTTAAACTGTAACACATATATGTAATATTAGGGAATATTAAATTTTTATCGCAAATAATAGGTTGCCTAAAGGCAATTCAGCATTTAAAAAATAATTATTAATTAGGCCTTCTCAAATTTCACATAAAAGTGGTTGGCATGATATTAAAATTGTCAGAAATGTTATACTCCATTTGGGATAAATTTTGAAACTTACTATGGGCTAGTAGGGTCTTTTC
>NW_020956798.1:2629-8070 GCF_003031625.1 Empidonax traillii
AAATTTTTATCGCAAATAATAGGTTGCCTAAAGGCAATTCAGCATTTAAAAAATAATTATTAATTAGGCCTTCTCAAATTTCACATAAAAGTGGTTGGCATGATATTAAAATTGTCAGAAATGTTATACTCCATTTGGGATAAATTTTGAAACTTACTATGGGCTAGTAGGGTCTTTTCTGCAGACTCATATTTTTATGATTTGATCTTCCAGACTACCAAATAGTCATTCCAGACTTTCCTGGCAGATAAAATTTAGAAACTAATTCACCCACTGGTATCTACAAAGCTCTACGCCACTGGCTTCATAGAAACTTGCATGCTGTCAGTTATTTAAAAAGATCAGAAGATTCACCTACCTCCCATAAGCCACATTATAGAAATGATTTCAAAGTTACTAGGTGACTTTTTTATCTCTCTGGCATATGCATTGATATAACTTTGCCAGCTAAGACTTTGTGTGGTGCAGTAGATGATGCTGCAGCTCTCTGGAGGTCTGCAGAGCCATCCAGCAAGCACAGATTGGTGCAGAGAACTGACCTATGATCTGCTGAGAGCTGGAGAAGGCAGAAAGAGATAGAAGTTCCTCACAAGAGAAGACTCTATTTATTGGAAGGTCTAGTGGATCCAGAGAATGATAAAACATTGTTATAGCAACATCTAGATATATTTAATACAGAAGGCAGCATATAAGCCCCAGTGGTTTGTTGTGGTAGACCTAAATTAATCTTCATGATCTGTGTAAGTCCCACATACAGCAGGACAAATTAATAACATTACTGCTCTGACCATGGCTTCCATTATCTCTGCATCATTTTCCTGGGCCAAAAAAAAAGGGACAAGATTATATCTTGTGTGAAGGGGCAAGCTGATATCATCAATTTGCATGTTCTGAGCAAGCCCTGAAATCTTTATGTCAGATTATATATAGCTTCATATCCTTTCATATCAATTTAGCTTCTAATTCCATTTTACCAGTCTTCCATCTTTTATTTTCCTTTTGTAAAATAAGAATTTGTTCAACTAAGCACAAGCATCTGAATTGTTGTTTGCTGTAACCAGCACCACAGCCTGAAGGTAAGTAAGTCCTAGGCAGCCTAGTCTGTTGTGAGAGACTAAGAGGGAATTTTCAGTGTGTTCTACAGCTGGGAGAATAAGGGATTATCTGAAATGTCAGGCTTTGGTTTATGCACCAAAGATTTTAGGAGACTGTCTCCCCTAGTGGATACTAGCCTTTGGCCAGGAAAGAGTGTTGTCTTTCCCCACTGATGCTCTGTGCAGAAACTGAGCTTTAAGTTTGAGGTTTCAAGCTGAGGTTGAAATGAATGACTGTTGTGTACTTGATTCTTTCTTTCTGTATGGTAACCAAATCAAGGGAACTAATTAAGAAAGTAGCATTTCAATGCATGAGGACTGAAATTTCAAAACTTATATAACAGAATAATAGTGCTGGAGTTGCATTAAGGATCACCCGTCTAAAGATCCTGAGACTGCATTACAAGGCAGGGCTATGCTCATATTGTGTTGAGGAAAATTCTGTGGATAGCCTAAAATAACTATCCAAAAGTAACTGCCTATTTTAGGGTTGACTGAAGAGATCTCTAGGTTTCAGTAAATTTATCTGATTAGATCTGTATTGATTGTAATGGGACCTTAGCTTGCATGTAAACATCTAAATTTAGATGTCTAAATCTGCGAGCTGCACCACCCATAATGACTGTATTGTAATAAAAAGACACTCAAGATAGCTTTAAACCATCCAGCTTGGATAAATCCAATCTAATTTCACAGCAACATAGATTTTAGCTCAGAATAATATCCTGCCATGGAGGGTGACTACAGTGTAGGCTATTTTGGAGACCTACAGTAATTTACTCTGGGTAATAAAAGTTTTAACACTGACTTAAATGGGATGTTATTTGGTAACCAAGCTGTTTGACAAGCTGTGCTATGCAACTTTGTGATGCAAAACGTATTTATTCCTTGTGCATTAGTGCTAGTGATAAAGAATGAAATCACCTGATAAAATCTCAGACACTTGATGAAATAATGACATATGATAATGACATACGATAATGACATTATAATAAATTTTATTTAATTTTTTATTGTGTAATATTGCTTAATTTGCTTGCATGGACACTGAACTTGAATGAGGTCATGCAGTGTGTCACATAGCTCATTACTGTGGCTGCCTTCTCTTAAATAATAATTTACAATGCATTCAGATGGTCAAAGTTATACTTGCCCTAAATATGCACCATTGCAGTTACTGCCACAGCATATATTCTGCCACCATGAGGTTTTGGGAACCTTTCTGAATGACTTTTCTTTATAATCTTAACTATTAATAATTAAGTGAAGGCTTCAGGGAGACCTTTCCATACTTGAAGGGGCTTATAAGAAAGATCGAGAGAGACCTTTTACCTGGGTCTGTAGTGACATGACTAAAGGGAATGGCTTTAAACTGAAAGAGGGTAGATTTAGTTTAGATATTAGGAAGAAATTCTTTACTGTGACCATGGTGAGACACTGGACCAGGTTGCTCAGAGAAACTGTGGCTGCCCCTTCCCTGGAAGTGTTCAAGGCCATGTTCAGTAGCAACTTGATCTGGTGAAAGGTGTCCCTGCCCCTGGCAGTTGGGTTAGAGTGACTCTGTGATTCTATGAGTCTACAGATATGTTTATATTTGAATTCTAAACCATTAATAATATAAATTGGTTTAGTGATGCAAAACTGCAGGCAGTTTGGAAAATTGAATAAATATTCCTCTCATTTTTTCCTTCGTAACCAAACTCTTCTCTTTTATTCAGGGTTTTATTTTGGAGATGAATTTGGTCTATATTGGATTTATATATGTAAAGTATTTTCATAAGGTGACACAGAAATTAAAAGTAAGAAATTTACAGACATTCTCCTTCAGTGATCCTCTGTCAGTCCTTTTGCCTTTTATATTTGCAAAAACCAATTTCTGGTAAGCCTCCTAAATTTGACGATCATATTTTCTTTACTTTCTTGCAAATGACTTAAAAATAAACACTTTCTAATCTCTTTAAGATATGATCTTAAAAGCAGGTGTGGTGGTTTTTTTGGTGTGTTGGTTTTTTGTTTGTTTGTTTGTTTGTTTGTGGGGTTTTTTGCTGTTGTTGGGTGGGGTTTTTTGTTTTGTTTGTTTTGTTGTTTGTTTGGGGTTTTTTGTGGGGGACATAATTTATATTAACTTGAAATCATCCAAATTTTACTTTCAGTATGTTTGTATCTGTTCTATTACTGATGAGAGGATCTCACCATGCTCCTGGACTTCATTGGGGAGACCACAGGTTGCCATGTTAGCAGACAGTTATGCAAAATTCCTGCAAAATTCTTACACTAGGCAGCATGTAAGGCCAGCAGGAGTGTGCATAGGGCAGGCTGCCTCTGGGCTGGTGTCTGAGCCTATCAGTTGCAGCCTTGAGTACTGTTCTGCATCTTGAATTTTCAAATTTTCTGGACAGTATTACAGTGACCAACTAGTAACTAGTGACTAAATTAAGCTTCTATGAAAAAAATAATATGGCTCAATCATAGGATCAAGGTATTGAGACACACTTGGTATGTCATTTGTGTTGAAGACAGAGGCAAAGAATGCATTAAATACCTCTGCCTTTTCTCTGTTCCTTTTTGTGAGGTGACCATCCCCATCCTGTAAGCCTAAAATGACCTCTTTTTTTCCCTCTATGGGTTTGGGTTTTTTTAAATAAATTTAGCAATCCACTTCACAATGTACTTTTCCAGGTGTAAGTTTAGGCAGGGTTTTTATATTATTCCTTTTGCTGTTATCCTCAGGTAACCTTCCCATGAAATTTGTATTCACTATCATCTCCCACGTACAGCTGGGGGTATACAGTGAGGCACTGAATTTTTCTTTTATAACACTGTGAAGAATAATTTGATGTTTTTTGTTTTTAAATCCCATGACCTATTCACATTAGTTCATTCTAACCTCAGACGATGCCAACAGTTAAAAAATTCATTATTAACTACCTGCATGGTGCTATACGAAGAGGCATATTTGATGCTGAGGTTCTGTCCTGTTACAGCCTGTAGGACATTATTGTTTAAAGACTATACAAATACATAAATGTATACAAATGTTGTATTTGTAAATGCAAATGTATATGCAAAACAGATAGAATGAGTGGTAGAGTAGAGGTACAAAAAGATGAAAAGTGAGAGTCACTGTGAGTAAATACAGATACCTGAAAGGTACAGATATTGCCTAACAGATGTCATCAATAGAGTAAAGACAAATAAAATAGCCTTCTTGATTTTTTTTTGATAGCATTAGACTTCTAGAACTGTACAGCAGGTTAGCAGGAAAACCAAGGGCAGACTCTAGAAATAGGAATCGCCTCATCTTCCTTAGGCATATGTAACCAACAGCTATTTCTGAACCTCCCTTTATATTCATTTTGAAGAAAGAGAACTTTTTAGGATTCAATCCATCAGATGTATTTAAAATGTCTATTTTAGAGTTAGAGGAATTCTGCTTTAGACTTTATAGTGACTAGATTTTTGCTGATTATACATGGAGACTTGGGTGACTCAGATAAAGAGCAGGCCTCTGCCTCCAGTCACATGAATTCCACCCTAAATCTTTTGACTGAAGAAACTAAAGCTTTTCTCTCTGAACCATGAAATCATTCTGAATAAGAAGATAAAACAAATCTAAGTCACTGTTGCGCATTCCAGAATAAGTTCAAATAAACCTCTTTCTCTACACTTTGTTAAGCCAAATATGCCTGCTTTGCAATTCTGGAGATGTCTGACTCAACTGACTGTTCTCTACACTCATCATCAATACTGCTTTGTATTCTATCACCCCGTTATCCCAGACAAAGCACAAGATTTCAGAGTGGGCCATCATGTGGCTGCATTATTTACAGTCTCACATTATCTTATTTGCATATAAACTACACCAATAAAACAGTGTCTAGTGAAGGAGGTCCCAAAGTATCAGACAAATGCATAGTTTCAGTTACTGGCTTCTTATAAAAATTTCTTCAACCAGAAAAAAGTTCCAAGCATTCTAACTAGCAATTTGTATTCCTGTTATATTTAATAACTCTTTATATAATCCATCTAGGTCAGGTTAAATGAATGCCTTGTTGCTACTTAGACGATTATGGGTTGCAATTCATTTAACGTGCCCAATGATTCATGTTAATTTATTGACTTTAATGCTGCATGTGAGTGACCTATGCATGTGTAGTACTTTAAATGCACACACAGCTCTCTGCAGTATTTTGCTTATGTAATCAGCGAATCAACGTGTTAGAGTTGGAGATATTGTGTGACTCTTTATACCACAGTTTAATTTAATGCTCCTTGCAGCAATGAGCCTGTCTGGGTTGACTGGCTGCCTCTCAGGAGCTCCACGGCTTTTATGCTGGTAATAATGGC
>NW_020956798.1:8454-71134 GCF_003031625.1 Empidonax traillii
ACACACAGCTCTCTGCAGTATTTTGCTTATGTAATCAGCGAATCAACGTGTTAGAGTTGGAGATATTGTGTGACTCTTTATACCACAGTTTAATTTAATGCTCCTTGCAGCAATGAGCCTGTCTGGGTTGACTGGCTGCCTCTCAGGAGCTCCACGGCTTTTATGCTGGTAATAATGGCTCAAGATGTGTCCAGTTCTATGATTTGTTACCTGGGCATCTGGCATGAGCCACTGACTTGTCTTTGCATCTCAGTGTATTTTGTTGTTGGGAAACCAAATAGGTGCCCTTTGTTTACAACTGGAGCTGTGAATCTTCCTTCAATACCTGACAAGTCAAATGGCATTTACAAGTAATATCTTTTATAGAAATGATCTTTCTGTATGGTAAGGGTACACCTATGTAATTCGCTGAGGATTTTGTAGTAAAGTTTTTAATTAATATGAGGAGAGTGGAGACTGCCTCAGGGAAATCTTAGCTTGCCTAAAGTCCAGAAGTTTTTGCAGCCCTCTATTTTTATGCTACCCATTAGCCTATTCTGTGTTTTGTTCCTGATAAAGGCATGTGTTTTCAGTTCTCATCATCATACCAAATCCTTGCAAGACAGGGAAAATTAGCTTATTGAAGAAAAATGCTTTTGAAGTGATGAAACCACATTAGCAGCAATGTTTTTTACCTTAACCACCTTCCTTTTTTATTTCTAGACCGCAGTCCTCTAAGTGGTGCTTGATATCAATTAAGGGAAATTCCTATGTCATTCTTACCACCTGGTTCCAAATCTTTTTCTTTCCTCTGTCTGCATGACCAAATTCTGCTTTTTGCATTCACCAAATACTGTGATTTTTTTTTTTTTTTTTGTTATATGCATTTTCCTGGGTTTCAAGTAGTCCTCATAGTAGGATAACTGAGAAGGAGAACCTCATTTTAATCAACTTTATTTTTGACTTCTTTTCTCAGAAAAAAAGAGTCCAGAAACTACTTATCTACCAGATTTGGATGTTCCATATGCTAAATATTTGAATTCTAAATGGTAAAATATAGTTCAGTTTTCTTGCCAAATAGTTCCCAGGTAAATATTAATGTGCACTGTAGTTTCAACTGAGATGTTAACAAATTTCCTGTTAACAAATAGATTCCAAATTCCCAAGGAGCAATGATAATTCCATACTCAAATTTACAAAATTTAATTACACTAAATTATACCCTGTAGGAGGGCAGAAAATGTTAAAGGCAAAGTAGGTGCTGACTGACTCTCAGTACATCAAAAACTTTCAAATATAGGCTAGAGATATGCCTAGCAGAGGCATCTAGAAGAAAGATGTTACATCAGAGTTTCATTTCTTAAAAAATGCAAATTTAATGCAAATACCTTTATTGGCCCAGTAAACATCTTGAGCTTATCTTAGAGCTATCCTATCCTAGAGCTAAGCTATCAACTTTGTAAGAGAAAAAATTGATGTCATAGCAAACTTCTGCACTGAGGGGTAGTTTATTTCCAGTAGCCTTGGAGCAGTTGTCTAGCAGAGGTAAAATGTCATAGTTTCACCACTGGAATTATGATTTATATCAACTGCTATGCCAGCCCTTGACTTGTATTTATTTCTATCCATTTGTTTTAGGAACATTTCATATGCTTTACATATTCTTCTAAAATCAAGCTGAAGCAACATAAGGCCCTAATCAACCACCTACATATAATCCAAGCTTGAAATTATTTCCTGGTGTTTAACTATAATGACATTAAGAGAAAAAGTGTGTTGCCTTGTAGAAAACCCCTACAAGATTAAAAAAAAAAAAGAAAAAAAGAAAAAAGTTCCATGGCTAAGTTCCCAAACATATAAAATATTTAAAAGATAAAAGGGTAACAGAAAAATTTGGGGCCACTAATGTTCTTGTGGGACTGAGAATTCCTTCTTGGACACTAAGGCTGAGAGTAACATCAGAAGCATTTCCCTGTGAAATTGGTTTTGATGCCATTTTGCAATCTTGTTTTTTTCTCTCAAATAAAGACAAGCTTATGGTGACATTTCTGCAGGACATGCCTCTTACCAACTTACACAGATTTGGTTTTGACCATTCCCCTACAAATTCTTGCTGACTCTCCAGTCATCCTCAAATTTGGTTTCTACAGATTTTAGGTAAGAATTTAGGTAAATCCTTAATAAATACAATAACAGTAATCTGGATACTAAAGCAACTGACTGGACAAACCCTATAATTTCTTCACTATTTTTTTTTTCCTTCTTTAAGGCCCACAAAGTTGAGCTAGTCAATAATAACCATAATGAATTTGCATCTCCTCTGTGTAGACCGTCATACAAAGAATAATGTTAAATTGATTTTAGATTTGAAGCCTCCTGCCTAAAATCTGAAATAACTGGCTAACATTTCATTTGTAATGATCACACTCCTTTTTGATCCTAGCAAAACTTTGGATAGTCCTGGATGGTAGATCAGTGATCTTAAAGGTCTTTTCCAAACTAAATGTCTCTATGATTCTATAATTCTCTCTTCTTCCTGTAAGACTGAGAAATATGATAGTTCTGTAGTGAATATCATAACGCCTTGTACTCCATATCCAGATGGTTCCCTAACAAGCAAGCAAGGGCTAGAATCCAGAACCTACCCAGGAACTCGCTTACTGAATAGCTACCTGATCATCTGGGTAACATCACTGGCTGTTTTGTAGATTTTCTGTAATGTCTAGGACAAGGTCTTTAATTAATCGACATTCTATTTTACTTTTATAAAGTGAAGACAATAGTTGTAATGGTACTGGGAAATAAATACATTACAGATTTTGTATGTCTCAGCTCCTATGGTAATAGCAGCAATATAATTTCCATAGAGGATCGATTTTTGCTTCATTTTGCAATATGATTTACAACAAATCCATGAATGAACCTTATCTTTAGAAATATCTTTGAAGCATATAGTACCAGTTTTTCTGCCAGCTCTTCTGAGAATCCTGGGCTAGTTACATTCTGCCCGCATTGCAGTTAATGGAGAGTTTATTGTCTTAAATGCATCTTCGCTGGCAAAAAAGCTTCCAGTCTGAGTTTCCTGGCAGCAGCCTGCTGATTTCAGAAATGATATATTTCTATTGGTGGAAGAGATGCTCCTCTAATTGCCTTTTTTGATATTGTCAATATATATATTACATGTAGCTGTTAAATTGCTCAGCAACTTTTAGTAATATATATCCTGTGAGATGTCACTTTCATTTCATGCTACACAGCTTTTCTTTCTTCCTTTAACTCCGTACAATAGCTTAGTTCCCTGCTCGCCTCTATGTGCTGAGGTTGTGTGATCAGAACAACAGTAGATGCAATCAAACTCACAATTAGGCTGTGATTCACATTATGTAAAAGGTTCATCATGCCAATTGATGTGAAATGACGTGCAGTCTCTAGGCAGTGATTGCACACGGCTTTAATCTCTCCACACGCTGAACCTTGCACCTATCGTGGCTCAGCAAAGCTTAGTTGTAATCATTTTTAGACTAATGCCTTTTCATGATTTCCTTATGAAGAGTATAACAATGAGGCCTTTTCCTGCTACTTCTTTTAAATGCTGGGGTGTGCTGATTACTCAGTTAATGTCCTGCGTGCAGTTTTGGGTAGAAATGCTATGAGACTAGTGGGTTTTACCATTTCTGTATTAGGTGTTTTACTGCAGATAAACGACATTTTTTATTCTCTATCCCAAGGTCCTTCTTTCCCTTCTTTGCCCACTGGGTCAATCACCTGGAAGCAAGTGCATATGGGTTTCTTTTAGAAGCTCAATCCAAAAAATAGGCATTTTTGTAATTTATAAAATAAACAGGGATCTTAGGTGACTCTTCTAAACATAAATTTTCAGCAAAATTGACTCCTAACAATAGTCTACACTTTTATGTAGTTTATTGTAGGTATTGAAAGTTAAACTCTTTATGTGGGTGTCTGAAAAGGATGGCAAGTGTCATGCCAGATCTCTGACCAGAGCAGTGAGTGACTGAGGTGTGTGTGTACACCAAAAGTGAACTGTGGAGGAAAAGCATAACTCCTCATAATGGTTACTGACTGGAAAGTGCAGTGACTGCATGGGCAGGGGCTTTCCAGCCTTGAATTCTAAGTAGGAGTGGATTTGTCTTAAACACCTGTGAATGACAAGGAATACATAGACGTTAATGTGCATGACTAAACTCTCTTACAAAGAACTGAGTGTGACTGAGTGGCACTCATTTTTCATTTGTGAATAACTTATCTAGATGAAAAATTGTTTGAGACACATATCAAAATAAAAAATCAGAAATATGTAAATGGTTATGTCTTTGCTCAATAATTGAAAACATTCATTTCCTGATCTGTAAAAAATTAGTCTTTGGCTATTTTGGAATTCACACAGTGTCCTGGTTCATTCAGCAGGAAATGCAGATGATTAAGGATCAGGCATAAGCTCTAGTCATTGACTTCTGATGGAATACTTTGAACCTATTTGTGTTCAGAGGTCTTTTAATTAACTGCTTCTTCTACAGGATCAAAGAGAACTGGAACCAAAACCCACTGAAAGCAGGAGATCAGATAAAGCTTAAACCAAAAAAAAATTGTATTCTGTAGTTGGAAATCCCATTTTTCTATTCACACACATGCTGCAGCACGAAAGCTGTGTTCCCCAAGCAGACTTATGACCCCATGAAAGATATTCTGGAGTCTTCCTGAAGTCCAATAGGGACTTTGCTGTTGTTAATAACACTACTGAAAACTGTGTTTAGCTAGAGTAAATATGGAGGGCATTCTGAAGCTATAATGAAGATGAATTTTTCATGAGAGAAAGACGTAGTTGGATTTGAGTTTTTTTTCCAGATGCAAATCGTGTACTTGTATAGGTCAAATATATTGCACCAGGTTAAAACCTCTGTCTGATGCAGGTATGGATTCCATTCCATGTTCTTGCCATTTAATTCCAGTTTGTGCACTACTAGTCAAGCTTGTCAGATTGTGGCCCAACAGAGGCATCTTTATATGTAGCCACTCTGAAATTCGTTCTTAAAAGCAGTGCACATGCTATAAGCTAAGTAAATTGATGAAAAATGGTCAAATCATCTCGTCTATCTTAAGGAAAATTGTTGTTTCCGTTGTTAAAGCTCTTATCTAAAATAGTTGATGTCCACACTTTTACATTTTGTCTTATATTCATAGAATCCTAGGATGTTTTGGGTTGGAAAGGATTTTAAAGATCATCTAGTTCGAACCTCCTCACAGTGGACAGGAAGGCCACCCACTGGATTATGTTGCTTAGGGCTCCATCCAACCTGGCTTTGAACACTTCCAGGGATGGAAGCATTCTTAACAAAGACAATAGACTTGGTGTTGCCTGAATTTGGACCCCTATTGGCATGAGGGAGGGAGGGGCAGCCAGGGTTCAGCTCACAGAAAATCAACTCATCCGCCCTGAAGAAAGTCTTATGATCCAATTCAGAAAAACGCTTAGGTACATGCTCAACTTAAGCATTAGATACAACTATTGAAGAAGTATATGACACTGATACTACTTGAGTAACAAGCACTGAAGTGTTTTATTTGGATAAATTTTGGAGAATTTCACTAGTGTCTGCTGAGTGATCCTCAGAAACAACCCCCATTTCTCTGCTGCAGAATTTGTAGCTTGGCCTCATCAATGCTGCACGATGCCATATGAAATATCTGTACTATGTCTCCTGTTTCATAAGCTCAGTGCTTCTCCCAGGCTTATATGTTTCCTTTCCCAATTCTGATCTTCAGTAAGGGAGGGAATAGGATAACTGCTGAAATAGGCAGAATTAAGAGACACCACTCAACCTATATAACAGACGTAGATATTTCACTGGTAAAATTTGAATGGCCAAAATCTATCCCAAAGTCCATTTACATGAAAATGTTCAGCTGGCTATTTGATTTTGATAGATGTATTTTTTTTTTTTCTAAATGAGATTGAAGTTCATTATAATAGAATCATATGTTGACGGTAACAGTGTTGAGGGCCTTGTGCCAGTTCCCCTCTGTTGCTCCTGATGGGATGCCAGAATTCTGGCTATGTTCAGGTTGTTTCCAGCTAAGACTGCAGATGTTGGTTTTACTCTTCTACCCACCAAATAATAGGCATGTTCAGTTATCCCTATCACTAGCTAGAATCTTTATGCACCTGTAATTTATTTCTTAAAACAAATGCACAGGTGGAAATTGAGATTAGAGAGTAATATCTCAGGTGTGAACATGTAACATCAATTATTACATTCCCATCTCTATCTACCTGTAATTTGCCCTTTCTTCTCTCTCTCTGTTGATTTGTAGTGTTGCATGATAATTTTTCAAGGATTTGTGTCTAGATATGTACCAAGAGATGAACTTTTCTTAACACTCCTTCAGGGAGACTTTAAAGATAGACATTTAGAAATTTAATTTTACATTTACAAGTCCTGTAATTCCCTAAGGGTCTGTGTAGAAGAATAATGCCTTCAGAGATTTAGCATAACTCAATAGGATACTTTCAGCAAGCTTTGCCTCTAACCCTGGCAGGTCAGTCCAGCTCTTCAGAGTATCATCTAGTGGCATGGGAATCCCTGAGGAATCACTTGCAGTTGACTCCCAACAGCACATTAGAAACCAAGTGGGTCTTGGGCAGTGACACTTATTGAACTTGGAGGATGATCTGCAGCAGCAGAAGTTTCAGGATTTGTGCCACAGCCCTGAGTGCACCAGCAGTGCACTCCTCACAATTTAGCTGACAAGGTAATACTTTAAGGTCTTCTCAGTAATAACAATATAAGATTAATAAAATGTATTTGAATGAACATAAATTAGCCCCTCCTACAGTTAATTCCCTGACATATATTTTATAATTTATATCTAGATCTTTTACTCTTTCCTGTACAGAGCTCTTCATTGTTTTGCCTTGACCTATCTAAATGACTTGGAGGTTCAGGTGGACATTTTAAAATACATAAAGAATGAATATATCAGTGATTTACAAATTCCTTGTGCTCTCACTAGCTTGAGTGACTCAATCCCCTTCCATTCCCTGTTGCTAGTAGGCCTTTACACCTTAAAAACACAAAGTTACCACAATGGCACAAAGGGAATACCATGCAGCAGATGCTACCTGCAATTCTCCTGTCTTCTTCTACTTTTGAACTGGGCAAAATAGTACTTTCCTGTATTTAATTGGGTCAGAAGATGTTGATTCATCCCAATATGCTTATGATTAACAGTTTTGCTGGTTCTTTTCACTATAAGCTCTTAAAAAAGAGTATTTACTACTGATTTCACATTATCAATGGAAACAGATGAAGAAAGTACTACAATATGACAGCAGGTAAAGCACAAAGAAAATAAAACAGTAGAAGAAGGAAAAGTGAAATAAATTAAGGAAAATTAATGAAAAAAAAATGAAGGAAATTCTAATTTTAATTTCTTTCTTGAGGCAACTTTAGTAGTGTTGCAAACTCATAGCAGAACCTTGTCACTATAAAATAGCTCCATAGAAATATATTTCCTAACAGCTGCACCCAGCTAAGATGCAACAATTCCTATAAAAATGCTGAGATTCATGTGAAATTTTTGCATTCTGCATCTTAAGGTTGGAGTATTTAGATTTTCAGGGGTTTTTTTTGACAGTGTTAAAATATTTCTCCCAAATCAATCTACTCCTTCCAGAAGTGATATGAAACTCTGTAAGCAGAAAATAGCAGAATTTTTTTCTTCAAGAATGTTTATGCTATTTAAAAAAAAAAAACAAAACCCAAACAACACAAACAAACAAGCAAACAAAAGAAACTTAAAAAAAAAAAAACAAAACACAAACAAAAATCCCCACAACGACTCCAAAAAGACAAACCTCTAAACTTATATAGAAAAATAACATCTTTGCATTTGCCTCCAGCTGGAACGAGAGAAATTATTCTACCATCCTATTGTAGTTTTTATAATGTCAAATAAAGAGAGAGAATGTTAGCTTTGTTTTGTCAAAGAGTTAACACTACTCATTACCCATACATCTTTCTGTAAAATAAAGCAGATCATAAATATATATTTCCATTGTACTAGTGCAATTCCTGAGTGTGATGAGTGAATGAAAGTTAGAGGGAGGTATTTGGAGAGGAGGGTTCCCCTTGGTTTGTGGGCACGACATCACAAATCTGTCTGTGCTTTACACTTTATTCTAAACAGTGACTGAACACTGGAAAAAACTACATGAGCATTTGAAAACAACGTGTAACAATTTGCTTGCTGGAGTGCAAACTGGGTGTTCTGCAGACTGCCAAGGCTTAGAAAGCCGAAACAAGCCAACAGAATTAAAATACTTTTGTTAATGAACAACTCAAAATCTTAAACATTGGTTGCGTATCACTCTTACTTTCCTCATTTTCTTATGGTCCACATTTCATTTCCTCCCTCTCTACTTCAAGTTTAGACATCTTACAGCCTTTATATTTGATTTTATGAATTTCTAGTGTTGTTCTTAAATTGGATCATACACTTGATGAAATTTTGAAACTATAACCAGACTGATGCTGGTTTGATGTCCATATTCAGCCACTCATTTTAGGCTTATATTTAGATATAGTTGTGTGTGTTAACCAATGGAAATTTCTACTGTATGTACACAAAAGTGCAGTCTGAGTTGTGAATAAATAACTAATCAACTGTGCAGAAAGCACAGATGCAGTGTAGACATGTTCTCTGGATCCAGTCCATGAAAGGAATGAGAGGGATTTTTTCCATAAAAATAAATAGCATTTTCTCTCAAAATATTCTCTGTCTTCGAATGTGTACCACTAGGCTTAACCTTTAGGAGAGAGAGGTATTTTGAAACTTGCTTTCAGGGCTATGGAAAAAGAGCTTTAAAGATTTTGTTTTCTGTCTTTCAATTCAGCTGTCTGTACTCACACATCTGCTGCAGGTTGTGTCTCTGTAAGAGCTGGAGGAAGGAGTATGTCTGTGTGCCTCAGGACCTTTCCACTCTGGCATCGCAGAGCGTTGGTCAAGCTGGGATTGAACAAAGGCTTCTGACTTTGTTTGAGAGCTCCTGCAGCTCAGACTCATATTTTCTACTGACGACTCTGCAATTAGGGCAGTGTCCTCCAGGAAACCTTTGGAACAGACATAGGCAGTGATTTCTTAAACTACTGCAACAAGAGCCACTAGAATTCATCTTCCATGGTATTAAATATTAATTATATACATATACACACACAGGGATATGTACACAGATTTAATTCATCCTTTGTGTAATGCTGTATGTTTAAAAGACCAAGAAGCAGCGTTGGTTTTCTGTTTCTAGTTAATCAAGAACATTGTCTTAGACAGATATTTTGTGTGTTGTAATAGAATCAAATATTGTTTCTAGTTACACCTTTTTTTTTATTTCATTCTGATATCCATTTGCATGAAAGAATTTAGACTGATGTCATACCAGTTTTATCTACCTATATCTATATCTCTATCTATATATATACACAAAACTTCTGTGAGTGAATCGGGTAGCTAGCTCAAAAAACATGTCAACCTCTGGCTAAACAAATACTATGTATAATAATACTTAGTGCTCTGTATGTGCCTCTCATGGGTGCTGCTGCTTTCAAGAAAAAAAATCTGAATTTTGATCATATAAGCAACAGCTAGATATAATATTGCTATGACCTTCTGATGCATTTATCTGTTTTATTTTTCCTTCAAAGCAGTTCTTTTCAGGAAAATTAAGTTCATTTAATTATGTTAGTAAAATATTTTCATGTAACTATCCATGCTGCATGGTTTTAAAAAGGAATTATGTCTTAAATGTCATGAAAAAATATAAATACCTTATAAATAGGAGAGGGGAAAGAGATTTTCTTCTTTTCCTAGTTTAAAAAGAATTGTACCTCATAATTAAAAAAAAATTAAAATAGCAGATTTGTTATTATTGGGGTCTTATACATAGCACAAATATTACTGTACTGTTTTCACACTCTTTTTGTCTATTTAAAAAGCTGAGATAGCATAATTTACATCTTTCTTTTTTCAAAAAATAGTTTCATGATATGATACTGCACAACATCAAAAGCACTTTTTTGATTGAACACTTGGTTTTCATTAAAGTCATTTAAATTTTTTCCATTATTTTATATTTTATTTGAATATTTTAGATTTTTTTTTTTTAAAGTCTTTGAGTAAATGAGAGGCTGATAAAATTGCTGACAGACAAGCAGAAGGAAGTCAATACCCACTACCAGGTCTTAACAGTGCAGTTCTGGTTCCATCCGATCCTCCATCTCCTCTGGCTCTTCCAGTCCTGGGTACCCCTTAAGCTGACCATTTCTGATTGCATGGAGGAATCTCTTGCAACAAATCAATATACTGGTAAGTATTTATATTCATTTAACTGTTATAGTGACAATTCTTCTTTCAATTTTTAGTACTGTATTATGATGTGCCAACAAATACAGGCTTGACAGGATTTCTGAACTCTGAGCCTGCCCTGTGGAGTGGTGTGTTGTTAGTTATTTTCCCTAAATAAGGTCCTCTAGGAAGCAGCTAGTTGATACATGAAGTTTTCTCGACAACAGTGTCACACAAAGGGAAAGTTCCTTCTCCAGTGTGTCCTCCCTGACATTCCCTTTTTATGAACTGGCTGTTGCACCTGAATAAGTAAAACTGTGAATGCTGCTTGTGGGTGTTCTTGACTTGGAATGGCTGAGCCTACCTGATGGTGTGTTGTGCCATGTGGTCATAAAAATCCACATCTCTCCAGCTGCTTTATTCCACAACATAGATATTTCCTTGGTAAATACCATTCTAGTGCACAAGACTCCACTGAACAACTGGGATTCCATAATATTGATTCACAAAGGGACTAGTATTAGAAGTACCCAGGTGGAGATTCACTGCTGAAACAGGATTAAATAGATCTTCTAAGTCCTCTTCACAGAATAGGTGATCAAAGAGAGAGTCTGGAGGCAAAATCTGAGAAGTAAGGATTGAAGAGGGAAGGAAAACAAAAGACAAGCAGTTACAATCCAATCTCCCTAAAATAATTGTCATAGTCCTCTGTCCATCACAGGCCCAATAGAAGTAGAAGTTCTTTGGCCCCAATAATTTTTTGGAAGTGCAAGGAACCGGTGAACCATGAACACTAGTGCTTTAAAATATCTCTTTTCCTTCAAAATATTTTTTTTTCCCTCAAAACATTTCATTTAATGAACTACTTGTTGTTCAAATATCAGGTTGTAGAAAGCTTTGCTTTCCACAAGACTGATTGGGTCACAGGGCTCTGAGTCTGATACCATTCTCCACTTGTTCATGATAGTAAGACATTGTCAGGACAGCTAAGATGAAGATTCTAAACTAAGCAGTTGTTCAAACAGAACAAGTGCTTTCACAAAATATTAATCTTAGATATTTTTCTTAGCACGGCCTCTATCTCTTATTTCTCTTCATTTTCCTTGTTGGCAGAGCATTGTCACCTAGGAGCATGGAATAAATTAAATTTTTGGCTAAAGTCCAATCAATAAATTGAAGCTTTTACTAGGTATGAAGAGAACTCAAGTCCACCTACCAAGCCTACCTCATTGTTGATAAGGACTGTGTAACCTAATATTGAATTAAGAGACTTTAAAAATAGCAAATAGCAACCTTGATCCTAGTAATGCTGGACCTCATTTAAACAAAACAACTTTTATTGTGTTTTCTGTTTGGTTGCACAAGTCAGCAAGGTTGCACAAGGTAGTTTACCACAAAGTAGGTGCCCCTGGTGAAATCCATCTGACACCTTTGATCATAATCCCACATCTTTCAAGTGGCAGTTTAGCCCAGGGGTCTTTGAAATACATCGCGTTGTACTCTGCCCCTCTAGCAAAAAGTGACAGTATTCTTAAGAATTGCAACAATTTAACAGTTTACAGGCCTTATTGTACTTTGTAGTGCTGTGCCAGCTTAGTGTATTTTTGAGTATGTACCCAAAATGTCCTACCCAAAAATACACACTTTGCACCTGATGGCTGAATGAAGCAAAACATGAATACAGGAGGTTTGCTTGGACTTCACTGCAATAGGGGAAATCATATAGTGGGATTGCAAAACTTTGACACACTTCCCAAGAAGTAATTTTTATCTAGTTCTTGGGTTTTATAAAGTATTGTGATCTGATAAGTTCCCCAGAGTAGGGATTTTTTTTCTGCTTCCCCCCCCCGCCCTTCACTAGACAGATACATCAACAAACAGTAGGAGGGCTGACTCATCTCCACTGATAATAGCATGCAGGATAATTTTGTCATGTGACTCACTTTCTTCTTTGACTCTAAAAGACATTTGAAAAAAGAGTGGCATTAATTTAAATAGATTTCCCATAAACAGGATTTACTAAAAAAAAAAAATAAAATCCTTACTTTTATCTCAACTCTAAAAAGTACAGGAAAGAAAAAGCCTACTATGATGTTCCAGCATTTTAAAATGTTTTTGAAGAATGAAAATATTCTCTTAGTGAATAAATGGGACATATTTGGGGAAATGTATTTGCAGTGAAGAATTTTTACCTCTGTGCACATCACTGCTTTCTTAACCTGTCAAGGAAAAATAATGTTTTTTGCTACCTCCTACTCTTTTATGGCTAGACCCTCATCTAACCTTGACCAGGGTCATAGTAGAATGAATTGATAAGACATACTTCATTTAGGATTAAATAACAGGACTGACAGAGCCTAGAGGGGCTTGCAATCCTAATGGAGAGTTTATCACCACTCTTTTGGAGGAAAAACAATACGACTTGGATTGGTTGCTTCCTGTGTAGAACATTATAAACCTGGGAAAGCCTGATTCTCACTTTTTACCACTCATTTTCAACAACACCAACATTCTAAGAACCTTTTATGATCCAATTTTGTACCTATTACTTCAACGAGATTTTACTGTTAGCCATAAGCAGTAATTCCCTCCCTCTTCTCTTTTCACTGGCTCTGGTAGTGCATTATCTTACTTTCCAAGATTTCCTTTGGTTTGCATGTATGCTTTTGATAACACATGGAACTGTGTGCTACAGTATAGCCTACATTTTCAAATGTGGATAAGAAAAAGAAGGAATCTATGATGGAGGTTACCATCAATTCCAAATTCAAGACAACTATGTTTTGAAAATAAGTCCTTTTTAAGGAATTTTTCCTTTGCGTGTCCTTGCTGTAGCAAATGGTACTCTGTGTTTCATTATATGATGGAGGTGACTTGTGAGCCTCCAGTCTAAAAGTCTTGACTGAGAATTTTCTCAGATCTTAGGAGACAAAAACTGTCATCTTTTGTCTTCTGAGCTGGAAAAGTTGAAGTGTTATGCAACTATTTCTCTAAGATAGTTTTAGTTGTCATGTATGGTAGGAATTTGAGGATTTCAGTTACAGCAGCATACCAACACCAAGAGCCAGGGGAATACACCATAATGGTATATATTACATTTGACTTTTATGCACTGCACACCGTATGATGATTTTAAGGGATATATTATGAACTGTGGCACTTATTTTAGAAACATCACACATGTTACTAAATTTAATAAAACTCAGTTATCCACTGTAAAATACCTATGAACAGCATTTTTTAAAAAATAAACAATCTTAGAAATACTTGTACCCTTATCCATTATTTAGATTGAAATTTCAATACATGGCAATGAAACTGTTCTCTAGCAATCTGTAAAACTAAGCATGTGTTTTTCCTGGTGGACTTTTCAGCAGACAGATGTAAATCCTATTGGGCTCATTAGGAACGCTTCCTTTATTCTTATCCTTTATTATTTCCTGCAATAGGAAAAAATGTACTGTTATAGAAGGAACCATCTGTATAGCGTGTTTGTAATAAACTGTAATATAGGATTCATTTTAATTATTCCCCTGATTTTAGTATAAAAATCCTAGCTTTGTTACAGATATTTTTGCAACCTTGAAAAAAATAATTTCAACTGCCCACTTTATTCCCTTGTTTGTAAAATGGAGAAAACGATTCCTTTGTCCGAAATTTATAACATCTTGTTTATTAAAGCTTCACATTCTTCAAGTCTGTGATGTGTTTTTACAGGACCTAGAACAATGAAGGTTCACTGATAATTGTGGCTTCCACACACATTCATAACTGAAATATTTTTGAGAAGCAACAGGTCTGTTCTCTAGCCTAGATGGTATTTGAATAGAGAATCTCCTTTTCTTACATGCCTATCATGTAACTGAAAATGATGAGCCTTTCCAAATACTTATAGCTTTCAGTAGGTTAGCTCTGCTAAGATCTTTACAAGTCCTTCCACAGACAATGTGTCTCCTTCATTTAATTTTCCAGACATGTACATTCTATGGAGATGAACTCCTAACCAAGATTAAATGACTTGAGCTTGACTGAATAAAGTCACAGTTCTACCTTTTCTTGGAACTTCAGAGCTCTCAGGATTTCTGCATACTCCATTTTCATTAATTCTAATATAGCAGTTCCTGTTAATGCAGTTTTGCTGACCACTTCCAAAAGAACTTGATCAGTCACCTAATTCTTTATTTTCTCTCATGGTATTTTTCACAGAACTGTGCTTGCTAACATGAAGTAAATCTTTAGTGCCTTTTCTTTTTCTGATGACCTACAAATGGATTAGGTGAGCAGGTAGGATGTATATTGTGATTGATCTTTCCTCTCATAGATCTTGCAGTGTAATCTTCACAATATAAACGTGGAGGTGAATATATGCTGATGGATAATTCTCTGTTAGGGTGAATTTAACAACGTGTTTTGTCTGATCTAACAGCTCATTCCTTTGCTAAAGCCTGCTAGAGCTACTGCCCTCTCATTTACTCTTCGACACAGGATTCCACTTCTTCCCTTACACCATTCCTGGCACTTATGAGGTTCCTAGAGCAGCTGAGTCTGCACACTAAGCCAGCAGAAAAACAACACATGGAAAATTAAAAATAATGATTTTGGTGTATCTGCTTATGGAGAAAGCAGGCAAATTATTGTGCTAAGCAGTGGTGAGCTATTAGATCACCTCATTAATACAACAAATAGCTTTAGAAAATCCTGACAGATTTTCATCATTATTTTTCAGGCAAGAATAGGAGGGGCATCGTGGCTCATAGTAGGTAGTTATGGCTGCCACACTAAAACTGTTATCTTCAGTTTATTTGAAGTCTCACCCTAAAGGCTGACAACTGATGGTATAAAAGTCATTCTTTCAACTCAAATGATTGCCCACTATCAAGCTGGAATATGTGAATGTGAATAAAATACATGTCTTTTGCTTTCTCTCAGTGTCTTGTGGGTAAACAGATTTACATTTTTCAGTGTAATAACTTTAACAGATCTTTTTGGAACAGGTGTGAGCTCAAATAAAAAGGAAATTATTTCCTTCACTCTAACAAGTCTTGAACTAGATTTAAATTATTTTAGATATTTATTATTTCTAATATATTGTTTCTAATTCAACAAAAATTAACAATATGTTGTAAGTTTCTGTTGCTCATAAGAGTCAAGTGATATTTAGTTATGTGTTATGAAGTTTTCCAAGAGAAAAAAAATTAGGCAGGCACTTGAATACTTTATAAAATAGGGCCTATCCACCACAATCAAATAAAAGTAATGCTCTGAGTGTTTCCCTTAAAGAAAGCTTTGCTTGACACTGAAATGGAGTTTTAGAATTAGAGTTTCAGAATTCAAAAATATTCACCCTTCTAATCTTGCTAGGTAAAATACTTTTTCAGTGACCTGCCAATTAGTGATGAAAGCTGAAGTGCTTTATGAGTCAGTGAGAAGGAAAAAGAAATGATGACAAATTTGCTCTGATATTTGAAATCTTAAAAGGAGTACTAATTTTTAAGGCTCTGATGATTTTAGTTGACATTTTACTAAAAATCCCTTGACATTCCACAATTTTGACCAGTGTTTCTGAGGCATGTTAGTGATTCATCCGAACAAACAAATGGGATGAATATTGATAGGTAATCTAATACACAGAATGTTAAAAATACCATGTTTTTTCTAATTCTTATGAAAGAGAAATAAATATATGTGTAGTATAAAATGAAAAGAGTAAACCTATGTATCTTTGGGAAGGTTTTCTCCCTGATTATCTGGAAAGAATTAATTTTGTGTACTGTTTGTTTTCTTGAGGAAGCCAAACCTAAATAAGAGGTCTGAATTCTATTGATTAAGGTTTGTATGTGTGTTTAAAAAACTCCTAATATTTAAAAAAATCATTTTATTTATCTATTTTATTTATAAAAACTTATAAAAGGCTGGGAAAATGTATCTTTGCTGTCTTTAGAGTTTGCAAAATGAAATTTGTGGAGGAGTTGTAATGCTTCTTATTTCCATCAGAGGGTACTATAAACATGCCTAAAACCTACTTTTTTTTGTCTTCACCTGCAAAGAAGTGGATTTTTCTTTCTGTTTGGAATTTCCAGATAGTTTTCAGTGTTTATAAATTCTGTGTACCATCAGATACATTTACCTTGCTGAAAACATGAGTAGTTTATGTAGCTTCATTAAAAACATTTGAAAACAAGTTTAGCTAATGTTCTGTTTTCCTTTAAATATTCGGTGGATATCCCATTTTAAAAATGAGTCTTGTTACAAAACTTCTGTATATAAAATGCCAGCGAGGAAGGAGGTAAAAACACATTCTTTATGTAACAAACATCTTACATATCTTGGCAGTCAAAACATACTTTCTTCCTCTGTGGATACAGAAAACAATTCTGTCAGCAGAGACAGAGCTTGAGAACCTGAAGCAGTGTACTAAGTGTGTCTTGATCAAACAGGTTTTATAGCACAATGCTCTCTGGAATGTGAGCTGCTGGCCACTGTCAGCTGTTCCTGTGCTCCTCCATGGGGTACGTGCCCTGGTGGCTTCCCAGGGTTGTTTGGGGTCAGTCACCTGGGCTGCACGCCTTTGTACTGATTTTCACATTATTTTCACGATGGGTTTTCATTCTTGTGACTCCTTGAGGCCAGGGGCTTCTCTGTGTGGGCAGTGGCTCTTTGTACACCAAAGGCATTGCGGATGTGCAAGAAGGATGTATTTAATATTTTTTGTCTCTCTTTCTTCAGTGAAAAACTTGGTTCTGTTTGCACTTTGTCATCCAGGCACAAAGGAGCAGTGTTGCTGCAGATAGCCACAAGCGGCCACAAATAAGAAGTAAGAAGTGAGCAGTTCATGAGCAATGCATGGGGAGAAGTGCATTGGCAGGGCATGACCCAGCCCAGCCAGAAGCAGGGTAGCTGGTGGGCTGGGGGGCAGCCCCAGGCATGGGGCATCACATCTGGGACAGAAGCAGGCCAGCCTGGGCTGGGACATCATCCCACAGGTGGACTGAGCTTGGCAGGGCCCGTTTCCAGGTAGGGCAGGGCTGTGGGAGATGAAGACCTGCAACAGGAGCTGCGGCCTGGGGAACTGGAACGGGTCTTGGGTCACGGCAAGGTACTGGGGGATGCCCTGGGGGACTGGGCAGGGTCAGGGAGGCCCATTGGTTCCCTTAGCCCTGACAAATCAGGCAGCAAAGGAATTCTGGTACAGAAAGGGTGGAACCGAAACAGTGTGGTAACTTGAGGAAATGTGTTTGAGATGGTCAATGCAGATACAAACTCAGACCTTCTGTCATGTCCAGCCTTCCTGCTAGTCCCCTTGGGCAGTGCTACCCGCTCTGGCTGAGTTCTGCTGGCAGCTTCCAGACAGGCAGGTGCTCAGTAGTAAATTAAATACAGTTTTAAATCCTGGGATAAGAACACATAGCTACATGAGTATTCACATGTAAGAGTTCAGTTTGTTTATTTAGGGTTGTTAGTAAGAAAATGTTAAGATTTCATTAGAAGAACCTGCGTGTAGCAGTCTGTCCATATTTTTATAATTTTGTGGTAAAACAGGTACTGTTTGTTGTTCCACAAAGAACATAAAATGAGCATAAATTCTGCATTTATGTGGTCTGGAAAGTTGAACAGAAGCAGTCTTCTGCCCATTCTTGGCTGAAATGAAATCTGCACTCAGATGTGAATTTGCATCAAACCCCCCCTCCCTCCACCCCAGGATTAAAAAAAAATTGTCTGTATATCAAACCTACAGATTGCAACATAAATATTCTGATAACATTGTACTCTACTAACAGAACCATAGAATCGTAAAATATGTTAAGTTGGAAGGATCCCATCAGAATCATTGAGTCCAACTCCTGACCCAGCACAGGACATCTCAAGAATCCCCCACCATTGCAGTGGGACCACTTATAGGGTAAGATGTTATTTGTCTTATGGGTAGTGAAACTGGCACATGGAAATAAAACAGTGTTTGCATGGTTCATGGAAAACACAAAACGTCTTGGTTGGTTATGGCAAACAAATTTAATCAGACAAGAAATATTTGAGCAAGAAGTAGTGATTCAATTTTATTTTGTTCACATTTTGAAATCATACATTCAGTTCTTGTTTGCATTAAGTTGATATACACTACATGTAGTTTATGCACAACCACTCCAATAATGTCATAATATCTTGTTTAGTCAAAACTAAAGCTTATGCACCTCTACAGGTGATACAAGGGGGAATTTATTTTAGAACCCATGTTTTGTGCATATACAACCACCAAGAATTTGGGAGAGGGGCGCTGAAGTAAGCTTAGCTTTATGTTCTCTGGATGCTTCCCGCTTCCTGTGTACCTTAGTATTGAAATAGAGGAAAGCCTGTTTCCACACACCAATTTTTCACCTCTTTCTCAAAAAAGTATTACTCCCCCATTTTCTGAAACTCCATACACATATTTCTTTTAAGCCACTTGTGTTTTTCTATCCTCAGAAACCTGTGTAATTTGACTACTAATTTCACAGAAGTTAGGCTATGAACTGAAAACTGTATGCAAGAAAATGCAATATAGTGTTGGTTGTTAATATTATCCTGATATTGAGATGATGAAATAAAATAATTCAAATCATCTTCATATGACCAATACAACACAATATGTTCTGTACATGTTAATACTCTAATAATAGCGACCATATGGTATATAGACATAAGAGACACAAATTTTTTGTTTGCGACTAATTTTTATTTGTTTATACTCATCTGGGGATTTTCAATTATTATCATTATTTTTAATTTTCCCTGGATATTCAAAATTTTGTTTTGACTGGAGTTTTGGTAGTTGTGGTTTGGTTCACTTGTTTTTGATTATGAAGTTTCTTTTTGACTTGTAGCTAAAACCTTGCTAGAATGGCTGGATCTCATTTTATTTTGTATGAGACTTTAGTCACCTTTGGAATTTATCTTTATTCACACAAGCAGTATTTGCTATCGTCTTAGGATATAATGATTTTCCTGTTCCTCTCTAGGAGGTGAACCTTGGTGACTAGCTTTCACTTTGATATCTTGATACTCAACTGACAGTAGATGTGCCCTGTTCAAAGAGCAAAAAAAGCATTTGTTTTCATTCAGTGCAATGAATCAGACCAGGGTGATTTTGGAAAAACATGACATCCCAGAATGGCTGAGATTGAGAGGGTCCCCAGGAGATTGTCTAATCCAGTGCCCCAGCTCGAGGCAAGGTCAACCACAGTGGGTTGCTCAGGACTTTGTCTGAGTAGGTTTTGAGTATGTCCAAGGCTGAAGACTCCAGAACCTTTCTGAGAATCCAACTCCAGAACATGATTACTCTTGTAAAAATTTTTTTTCTTGTGTTTATATATTTTATTATTTATATATTATTTATAATTTCCTACATTTCAGGAAATACAGCTAGAGACAGAAACCTTAAGGAGTACAAACGAGAACTAGTGAACAAAACTAGACTGCTTTACTAACCAGACAAATAGCACTACCTCTTTCTTTTACTATTTTGTTCCTATATGCTCGTCTCATAATTTTGTGAAGAAACATTAAACCCAGTGTTTTAATTGACATGCAGTATGACTTTGCATTTAATCAAAAAATGAGTCATACAGTGGTAGTGTAAGTTGGTAGAATGCTTATAAAGAATAGTTTTAAATTATTTATTTTGTGATAATGGTTTAGTTGTTAACTTCCTTTGTTGAATTTTTAAGATTGCACAAATGCAGGAGTAAGAGTGCTTTAAGTTCAAATTATTCTGCACTGTACTTTACACAAATTCACAGAATCAGAGAATATGCTGAGTTGAAAGGAATCCATCAAGATCAAGTCCAACTTCTGGCCCTGCACAGGACCATTCCCAAGTCATACCATGTGCCCAAGAGTATCATCCAAATGCTTCTTGAACTCTATCAGGCTTGGTGCTGTGATCACTTCCTTGGGGAGCCTTTTCCAGCACCCAACCACCTTCTGGGTGAAGAAACTTTTTCTGATATCCAACCTAAAACTCCCCTGACTCAACTACAGGCCATGCCCTCAGGTCCTGTCCTTGGTCGCCACAGAGAAGTGCTCTCAGTTGCTTCTCATACGGCTTCCCCTCTAGGTCCTTCACCACCTTTGTTGACCTCCTCTGGACCCTGTCTAACAGCTTAATATCTGTCTTAGATTGTGGTGCCCAAAACTGCCACAATATTCCAGGTGAGGCTGCTCCAGTGCAAGCAGAGTGGGACAATCCCCTCACTCAACCAGCTGATGATGCTTTGCCTGATGCCCTCCACGACAGGGTTGGCCCTCCGGGCTGCCAGGGCACTCCTGGCTCATATCCAACTTCCATTGACTAGGTCTCTTTCCATGGTACTGCTTTCCAGCATCTCATTCCCCAGTCTGTACGAACATCCAGAGTTTAGCCCTTTTTTAATATGTTTTCCCCCTCTGGACCTGACCAAAATATGTCAAACAATGTGGGAAAGAAATTACTACCATTTCATTGATTGCTTCCATATTTTATGAATTAGGAAATTCTTAAAATAGTAATCTAGATCTGAAAAACTAACACCTTTCTATAGCTAGAATATGCTTATTTCTAAAATACTGCCTATTGTTGTATCACAGTTTAAAAAACCTAAAAGGTACACAACGTGTAAAACAATTTCTCTTTCAATATGTAATCTACATGTGTACCAAGCTATATATATGTGTAAAGAAGAAAAGTATTTGTTTATATGTATATGCAATTTTGTAAATGTAAATATATGCAATGTTATACATTTTTTAAAGGTAGGAAACACTGCTTACTTTAATGAAGTCATTCTTGTGAATAGCTAGCTAAATGTAAGTAAAGTCAGAATCTGGTTCATTTGATGAAAAAAAAAGGTCTGACTATTTTTGCTTAGTTTAGATTTTTAAACTGTAGATAGAAAGGAAAAAGTGGTATAAAGAACAAACGAATCTCAATATGTGAGCATGGGAGGCATTGACACTGAGTGTCTCCTTAACCTTCATATCTGACTGTACTGAACTTGGTAGAGTATAGAATTCTCTGTGCTATATTCTGTTTCTGCTGAGGTAAATAACAAAACTCCTATTGTATTCAGTGGTACAGGATTAGTCCCTCTATTTTTTACTGGGGCTTTTTCCTTACTATTATTGTATCTTCATATAAATATAGCAGCGTTATTGAAAGCCTGAAGCTTCATGCCTCTGCTTTGCTCATCTTCTTAAATTCAGTACCACGTGGCAGATTTCTGTGGAGCCTTATCTCTCAAGCCAAAAAGAAAAGCGTGATCACAATAGTCAGCTTGGCTTTTCTTCTCATCTCTGTATGCACTTCAGTGCAGGAGAAGTTCAGACAGCACGGAGTTTCAAATGGTTTCTTTCAAAGGCATTAAGAAAAGGAAACAAATATTGAGCTCTTACAAAGAAGTTTTCAACCAGTGCATGTTTATTAGGCTTACTTTATTCTACCCAGCATATTCAAAGACATCTGATTAAACTGTCCCAAATAAAAAGGACAAAGCTTGCTTCAATCTGTGCAATACAGATAAATAATTTTGTGGGAGATTTCTATCATCTCTCAGGCTCTGTACTGGAGACTTGTTGAGACATTTCAAACAGAATATGTGCATTGCCACATACAGTCCAGTTCAGAATATGCTAAAATGTTGTATCTGGCTAATTGGAGATAGAAAAGATGGTTTCTAATCACTGCATGACATTCTTTGCAATTCTCATAGATAGTCACATTCCTTGCTTCACATGTAGTTCCAGTGAAATTAATGGAACAAGTAACAAGAGTAAGGCTGGAGCAATACAGCAGCAGAGACTGATGTACAGCACAGCACAAAATGACCTTGTTGTAACCCTTGTTTGTGCACCCTACTTTAATCTTTGTGTTCTCTACTGTTTCAGCTATGTGATAACTTACTTTTATTTACAGGTAACCTATATTTTTGGAAGGGACCATCAAAAGGCAAAAAGAAATATTGAATAATAAGATGAAGACTGAACAGGACTTCTTCATTAAGATGAAAAAAGTCTACTTACTTATCTGTAAGTTCTCTTTAGGTCAACAGCAGATCTGAGGATCTGCTGTTTTATCTTCATGACTAATTTAATTTTTTCAATAAATAAACCTTTTTCATACAAGAAAAGTTGATTCTTATTGAGTTAGGGAATTTAACTTTCTTTTTTCCACTATGGGTCAATATGAAAATCAATAGGCCATATCACTTTTTGTTTCTTTGTCCACTTACACTTTCTTTTAAACTGGTGATTAGTGAACAGTGTGACATTCCAACCAAACAATACTGTTAGTGTCAATCTTTGCTTCTCCTTTTCCTCTATGCATCAAGTCATATTTATCTGAGTTCATCTAAGAGTTAGACCAGGTAGTAGTTTAGCTTCAGTTTTAGGCAACTTAGTTACACATCATGCTCTTCTGCTTGGAGATCAAGACTTGGGGGAAGTTGTAAGAGGGGACTGCAACACTACATCTACGAGAATAAAGGAAAACTTACTGTAATCTCCTTTGAAATATGAAGTTAATGATTCTTTTGATAATATACTTCTTGCATTGACATGACCCTTGATGGAACCTTTGCTACTGAGTTTGGGAAACATTCACTTATCTTAACAAAAGTATTGTGTATACACAAATATTAATCAGTATCCGCACAAGTTTGCAATTAAGAGTTTTGAGCAGCAAAACTCATTGGTAAGTATATAAAAATTTTCAATTATTTTATTTCTTTCCATGAGTCCTCTTTTATGTGTTTTCCCCTTCTAAGCATTGTCTTTGCTTCCTGCTGTTTACACCAGTGCTTACTGACAAAACTAATGGCTACTTACCTGCTTCATCCTCATTAATCACACTATTTGGGGGGGTGGTGGTGGTGGGGTCTCCTTTGGGTGACTCTGTGTGAATATTGGTAGCACTGTACCTCTTACAAAAAATTTGTGACTAGCAGCACAGCCTATTGAAATTAGCTTTCTAATTTATATTTCCATTTCATTCCTTTTGGAAATAGACAAAGACAGTTTCCAAAAATGTTACTACCCACTGCTGTCTGCACTGAAGGAATGGAAAAGCGAATCCCCGTGAAAGAAGATTATTTTGAAGATAATGTCTTCACTGAAAAATAATTATTTTAAAATATGGTGAGTGGATCCCAAATCCACAGTCTACTTTATCCCTTTCCCAGTGAGTGAGCATCTCCTGTGGCTGTCACTCCTCTCCCCTGGCAGCAGTCAGTATGGCTTGCAGCATCCTGAGCAAGCCCAGCACCATTTATGGCTGATTCCAGCTCACTGAGGCAGTACTTCTCAGGCTGTGTTGCTCTCTGTATACATGCAAATGCCTCTTTAACTGGAGGTGCCTACATTTATCTAACCCTTTCATTCTGTCTCTAGGAGACAGACAATAAAATTAATTAAAGTAGGTTTTATTGCACATTTGGGTAAGTGATGGGCCTTTGTAGCTCTGGATCAGCAGTCTCTGATTTCATATTTGCATAAGGCTAATAAAGAAAACAAGACAATTGATATAATATCCTCTGCAGACAATATTTCTGTAACTGATGGCATAACCTTCATGACCACAGACCTACAATGCATTAACTTACCACTGCAAGTGACACTTGCCTCTTTTGTGATGCTTTCGCAAGACTTTATGCTAAACTGCTTTGTATACATCTATATAAGTAATGGCCAACAAAAAAAGGGATGATTCCACTGGGAATTGGTTTTTAGTCAGAATTCTTCTCTGAGCTTTTATTTTGTGAAGAAGGGCAAGAATCTTCATTTTGTCCTTCTGCATTCATTAATAATCGATTTGTTTTTTTTTTTAATTTTCAAAAGTGAAAACCCTGATAGCTCCAGAGTACAAAGTGTCATTGAAACATTCCCTGGAGTAGAAAGAGGGGAATGTTCTACTGATCTTCTCTTGCAGAAGCAAACTGGCTAATTTTAAAGTCTGGCTTAGATATGTGCCTTATAGCACCCCAAAAATCATTAATTTTGGAAGAATAGTACTTGACAAATACAGCTATTAATCAACATACCTAGTTAATGTAGCATTTGTACAGCATTTGGGATCTTAACAACTCTCAGTAAAGCTGTATCATTTACAATAACTATTGCTTTTCAAAAAGGGCAAGGTATTTTTGGAGGGAAGGGTTTTTTGAAAGAGTAGTTAAAACTGTCTGGAAGGGAATTGTGTAATTTTAGTGTTCTTAGGGAAATTAAAGCTGTTTCATTAGCAAGAGTGACTGTCTCTATAAGAGTATTATCTCTGCTGTGCTTATTATTAAATAATGATGATATGTGTGGCCATAATACAGTCACAGAATTCGAGGGATGGAATTCGAAGATGTTGAATGCCACAAATGAGTGAAATATTCTATAGAAATAGTCAGCTCATACTGAAAAACTTTTTTTCAATATTGTTGCTTATTTTCTTTTAGCCAAATGGCAATTGATGCCAGTTTCTTCACACTTCAGCTCTGTTGCAGGAGGCTCATATAATAACAGAGGGGCTCTCAGGAATGAGGATGCCTTCTCTCTGATTCCATCCTCCTTACTCACATGTCTTCTTTCGAATTCTTTATGTTAAAGGTGCAGGCTAGCAGATGGGTGGACAAAAGGTCCATCTCAAGGCACTCCTATTTTGCATGACTCTCAGGCTTTCTGCCTTCTTTAGCACTCATGTTTGTACAGATCTAAATAGATCCGTGTAAAGAGGGAGCTGCTTTTGTCTTTTAATGGGCCTATTTCCTGGTGGAATAAGTAAATTCCCAGACAAGCTATTTAAATGTGAGAAATGTAATTTGAACTCTCCCTCAATGTTGTTCTTTCATCTTACTAATGCTGTAGATACTAAGATAGTAATTTTTGAGGCAAAATATAGATTGTGTCACAAACAGCTTACAAGTCTCATCTCCCAAAAAAGCACCAACCTATACAACACAATTTGCAATTTGGGTTGCAAAAATTGCTCAGTTATTTTTGCTTAATATTTGAGCAGCAGTTCGTGACAAGCTACTACATGAATGCCCAGATGAGAAAACCTTGCATGTGAGATGCTCATTTACTCTCACGAGACATCATTGCATTTCTTGACCCCCAGAGCCTTTTCCTCCCCGTGGTCTGAAGCACTTGCAGTGCTGCAGACAGAGAACCCGAGTGTCAACATCCTCCTGGATGCACTGGCCAGCAAGAGTGGGCCAGCTGAATGGGGGCCAAGCAGCCCATCAGAGTGCATGCTCGTCCCAGTGCTGAGCTTGTATGAAGATGGATTGCACTACATACTGCAAAATCCTCATATTAAAGCAATAGTCAAATCAATTTGGCATTTGGGGTTCTTTTTTGCTCCCAGCAAAGTCAGTTGGAGCTCTGCAGCAGATTTCAATGAGAAAAGGATAAGGCATTAAATAACGTGCTGCACAGCTTTTGTGTTACTTGAAAGGAATCCAGGCAGACCTTTGCCAGAGTGATTGTGGATGTGGTGCTTTTCCAAAAGAGTTTGGAGGGCCCCAGGCTTGGCCAAAGGAGTACAAATCAGTTCAAACCCAAAATTGTGCTAAATTTTCCAAAACGTAAATGACAGACAACAAAAAAGCATGAGAAACATGGAAGCTATAATCCAAGTTAACATCTGAGCAGAGTACAAAAGAAAGATGCAGCTGGTTAAATGAACTTTTTTCCTAAAGAAACTTCAGTTGTAATTTTTTTCATATTGAATTTTAAAAATAGCTTCCACTTTACCCTTTAAGTGAACTGGAAAAGAACAAATGACAATAGCATAGTAATTTGGGGGCCAATTTTCCTTAAATACATGTTCTATTCGATATTGAACCCTTTTGATATTTGGAAGCTTCAGGACTCAGTTCTCTGAAAGAAGCTGCATAAATTGGGGAATTCTGACAATACCATTTGGCCTAATAGCTACTTGATCATGATTCCTCGGTGGATCCCACTGTTCTGGCTGATTGGAAGGCTCTCAGTTGCATATAATAATGCTGAAATGCCAGTCAAACTGCCATGGGTAGGTTTTCGTGTGCTTTGTCATTAAGCCCTATTGTCAGGGTCTTTGTCATCTGGCTGTAAAATCATTCCTAACTGAGGGAACATGCACAAACCTGGAAGCACATACTTTTGACTATTTTTGCATATTTTTCAAATCGCTTATTCTCTTTTACCACCTTTTTTTTTTTTTCTTCCACTTCTTTTCCTTTTAACAAGAAGAAAAATAAAAATCACTCTCCCTAAAATGTAATATTCAAAGTTAGGATAAGGTGGGTTTATCTGCAGGAAAGTTACTATTTTTTTTTTCCTGGGACTTCTGCTAGACTAACCTTTACCAAAGGGTGTTTTTAGTCTTTTGTCCCAAAGAAATGTCTTAGGAACACTTAGAGGCTTCTGTCATGTTCAAGACCATAGTCTGCCAGGCCTTTCAGAATGAGTTTACAGTTGATATGCCTTTGGCATTTCTTTGATGTTGGTTGCAAACTAGATAGACCCACTGGTTCTGCACTGACTCACTCTTGATATTGCCATACTGTTATTTTATTGGAATAATTTGTCATTGTTGGTATAGTAATCTAAGAGAAAAATGACTGCAGTAGATTCTTCTAAAAATAACTGAAATTTAGCAAAGAGAAATTCTAATTGGTTTTCTTGAAGAGTTTTTTTTGGTATATTTAAAGGTTTTTTTCTTTTCTTTTATAAGGACTGAGGATTTTATATAGTACTTGTCTGGCATGTTATCTAAATCCATTTAGTATTAGGACTTTTTTTTGCAGAGGAGAAGAAAAGATTTTCTTATAAAGTGTTTTCTGTATATGAAAAAAGACAGACACATCTCAATAAATAAATAAATATAGAAGAACCACTCCTTCTCCTTTCTCCCTTTATATATTTCATGTTACATTTGCTCTGTTCCTTTCTTTATCTACTTGATCTGTCTTGGTAGCTGTGCTCCACTAGCTAATTTGGGAATATTATTCAAACTCAGTATTAAAGAACCATTTCTATCCTTTTACATTGATCTTGTGCTTGAAATATATATTAAAGTTCCATTTAAAAATAATATAAAGATGTTCTGAGAGAAACATATTGGAACCCAACAATTTACTAGTTTGTTTAAAGCAATATTTACCTGAACTCTAGAAATAGCCTTGTGATTCCTGATTACCTGTCATATAAGGATGAATTAGTTATTAACTCATTACCTTACAGTGTATTGATCAAGTAAGTTTTTAACTGTGGAAAAATTCTGCTAAAAGTAATAAATAAAACTTGTTGTGTTTGCAAATGACAGTGTTCATCATTTATCTCAACACAGCCAACAACAGAGTTACACAGACATGGGGTTGGAGAGTCGTCACCCATTATATTCAAAGTCTGTTTGTGTTGAGAACTCCAGACCAAGATCCACCTCTGCCTTGGGTCAGTGTTCTGCTTTCAGCTGGGACAGAGGTAATCTTCTTCCTAGTGGATGGTACAGTGCTGTGGTTTGGATTCAGTATGAGAATTATGTTCTCATAATGGTTGATTCAGTTGATGGTTTAGTTGTTGCTAAATGGGGCTTACTCCCATCAAGGACTTTTCAGTTTCTCATGACCTCCTAGTGAGGAGGTGCACAAAAAGTCTGGAGGAAGCACAGCCAGAACAGCTGACCTGGACTGGCCAAAGGGATGTTCCACACCACAAAACACCAAGCTCAGTATATAAACTGGGGAGAGTAGACTCTGAGCCAGTGATCACTGTTCAAGGATAAGCTGGGCATCATTCTGCAGGTGGAGAGGAAGCAGCACGTGGTTTTATTTTTTTTTAAATGTTGTTATAATTATTATATCTTAATATAATTAGCATTATTATATTCTATTTGATTTCAGTTATTACACTGTTGTTATCTCAACCCATGAGGGTTTTTTTTCCTTCTTTGTTTCTCTTCCCACCTCATGGAGGAGCACATGAGCCAGCAGCTGTGTGCCGCTACGTGGCTGGCTCGAACTAAACCATGAGAGTCAGCGGCATGGAAGGACTTCAGTGTCAGGTGCCTCTGGATGCTAGGATCCATGATGCAGAGAGGGTGCCAAGGATGTGGACTCCTGCTCCCGACACAATCTCTTCTTCCCCAGAGGTGGTGGAGTGCCTTTTTTCTGTTATGGTGTGTATGCAACAGCACAGAAAAAGTGAATGTACTACTCATCAGTGCCAGCTTGCAGTCACTTCACTTCCGCTTACATTTCTTGCCCGCCACTCAGCTTTCCTTCCCTTATCTTAGTGCAGCTTTACACAGCAGCAGAAAAACCTCTGACTGCCGGTGTGTCCCACTCTGCCTTTGTAACCACACTGGGTCTATGCTGTTCTGTAAATCGAGTGAACTGGTCCTGCAGTCAGCCTGAGGGTGTCTGTGTGCCCATGAGACAGCCTGGTCAGCAGCCTCTGGAGATCACTATCTGAAAAGCAGGCATGTTACAAATTGGAGACATTTCTGGGAGAAGTCAGAGAAATGTATTCACAATATGCTGGCAATTTGCCTGGCTTCAACCAAAGGTATCGATCGTTAGATGCATTAATATTAGAAAACAGGTTCTCTTCAATTTTTTTAAAGAGTCAATACACACATGTGAAATCATTTAGCTGACTTAACTAAGATTATTTGACAAGAAGAACAGCATTAATATAAACAAGCATGTCTGTTTAATTACCTTCCTCTTTCAAACAACCCTGTTTGTTATCATCAAGTGGAATGATCCTAAAACATTTTTATTGCTACTTTAGCACTCCCACAGAGGAAAGATGTCAAATAAAGTAGTAAAAATATCTCAAATTAGCTCAGTATTAGCAAGAAAGCTTCTTTTTCTCAGGTTCTCTCTATTATTGGGTTTGTTTGTTTGTTTGTTTTTTTCCCCCCTTCCAAGTACTTTCTATAACCCTTGGCGATTTTTTGTTGATTTTTTTTTAAGTTGTCTATCTTTCCTCATTCACACTTTCCTCAGTTAGCCATTTGTCTTTTCAAAGTAACACCTCCTTTCAGTATTGACTTTGCAAGAAAATTGTGTTTTCCAAGAGAGAGAACAGTCATTCTTGGTGATCTCTGCAGGCCTCTGAACAGGTTTGAGAGGTACATCTTAAATGGTACCTCAAAATGACAATGAAAATAACAACAATATCAACAACAGCAGCGACAATAATATTGTTAGAACGAAGGAGATAGCAAACCAGAAGGTTGAGTTCAAACCCCCTTGAAGTCAGACTGAATACAGCAGGGTGTATCCACGTGTGCTCAGGCAGCAGTAGTGCATCTTGCAGTTGTGTTTGGTGCAGCTGATGCTCTCCAAGAAAAATGACAACAAAGGACCTACAAACTGGGACAACAGTACTTTTTTTTCGCAACATTCTGGTTGCATTCAGATTTTAATCCATGTGTCTGAAGCCACCTCATCATTTGGCATTCGGATGAAAATCTGGAAATGACCACTGTGACTGCTGTAGAAATTCCAACTCATTTGCACAGTATCAACTCTATCAAACCTTGAACAAAACTGAGAACCTTTATTCCATTTCCCTTCTCCCAGTTTTCCAGCTGTCTTTGATATGAATATCTGCTTTTTCAACTTATTTCTGAATGTCATAAAATTAGTAGAATGGTTTTTTTGAAGGATTTTTCTTATTAATTCATCTACAAGTCATAGTATCTTGGAACAAAGAATATACTTTGAATGTACTAAAAATATCTTTCAATGTGTTGTTTATGCTCTTGGTGTTCCCACTATTGAAATTTGTCCCTCTCTTACCCTTCTCCTTCCCCTTTTCCTATTGTTTTCCAACCTGTTTATCTTATTTTTTTGAAAATAAATACATAAATAAAACAATCTTCTCCTGTCACTGAAACACCTAATAGAAGGGAGTCAAAGATATATGTTATATTATCAGAATCATAAAATGGCACTTGATAAAGTGTCACATAAAAGACTTACCAGAAAGTAAGGATTTATGAATTACATGGAAAAAGAAGTGATATAAAAATGCAGTAGAGAAGAGAGACTGGGGAGATATGATTTGTCATTGTGACTGACAGTCCTAAAATAGTATTCCTGATTCTGGTAGTGAGTAGTGATATCCTCTGAGACTCGCTTTTAAGACTAGTTGTCTGCTATATTCAGTGCCGTTTATTGATGGAAAAGTGAGGTGGAGCAGCCTTATAATAGACCTCGGGAATATTCCAAAGTGAGAGAGGAATCTACTGCATGATAAAATCTTGTTCCCTGTGACACTGTTGAAACAGGTAAGCCACCCAGTTGTTTACTTCATCTTCTTCAGTAACTCACACGTTGGTTCTTCAAGAGCTACCTTGTGGCAATGATATGTAGAGTTCCAGGTAGTTAATTAATGAAGTGCCTCTGATGAAGCATAAAAATTAACAAGGGCCAGTTTTAAATCAACGTAAAAGTGATGACCAACAATGAGAGCCGAACCTCACCACATATTAAAGAGAACTGAGAGAAAATAAAACATCTTGTGTTTGGAGAAAAAAACCCCACACAATGAATTTATTTTTTTCCTAAAATATTTTCCACTTCATTCTTATGTCTTTATTTCTGGAAAAATCAAATTGTTATTTTATGGGGAATGAAACAGAGAATGTTCTGCCTTTTGCTCTACTTCAGACTTCTATGGATTTTGTATTGCAATGTCCATGTTATGTACTAGTTATGTACTGCTTTATCTAAGGTAAAGGAGGATCTTCAGTCTATTCCAAACTAAAGGTCTAAAAGCTTGTGATCAAACCAGAGTAGAAATTGTGTTTTTCAGTGGCAAAGGAAGAGGCCTTGGATGCATCAGTAATCCACAGAAATTATGTTTTCATTTAAAAATGTATGTGCTTGCCTGTAAAATTCAGGTACAATCTCATATAAAAATCCTAAGGGAGTAAAAAAATGTTTTTTCCAAACTTAGACTGTGACAATATCAATCTGATGCCCACGGTCTTGGATATTAATATGACTGGCAGAAAAACTCTGCAACTTAGCTACTGACTCTCAGCAAAAGCCTTGGTAGTTCAAATTCCAGCCAGCAATCATTGAATTAAACACCCATTCTTCTGCAGAAGTCCCCAAACTCTCAAAGAGTCTATAATTATTTAAAATTCTTCTAAATGAAAAAGAATTAAAAACCTTGTGTCATGGTTTAGGAATGCTATTCTCCAATTTAATGTTCCCACTGAAACACTCTAAACCAGGTATTACTCCTTGACTCCCCCCCTTCCCTCTGTGATAGGCTGGAGAGGAGAGTTCGAGGCGCTAAAGGCAAAGACCACGGGTTGAGAGAAGAGCAATTTACTGGAAATAGCAATGAAATAGAAACAAATAACAAATAACAGCAACAATATTAATAGCAAAGTGTACAAGAGAGGCAAATGATTCACGTGGGAGTGCTCAGCACCCAGGACATATCATTAACCCTGTCGGCTCACTTCCCTCTTCCTGCCTGGAAGGGACCCATTCCCCCCTCCCTGCCTGTGTGTGGTGTGAGGTGGTATAGAATAACCCCTTGGTCCTGGTTGTGCCCCTCCTGGCTACAGCAAAATTAACACTGTCCTGGCCAGAACCAGGACACCTGAAAAAACTCAAAAAGGATATGTAGAAAATAAATACTAACACACGCATTGACCAGATACTTTCACAGTTGTCCCTTTAATTACTTTCTCATTTTATAAGTAAAAATGTCCCATAATGTGTCCTCTCTATTCTTTGAGGTAAAAGTAGCAGCAGTTTCTCATGAATAGTGATATTGTGCAATTTGAGTATCTGTCCTTGAAATATTTGTCAAATATTTCCAGAAGGACAAATGCTTTACTAAGTTTTGGGCCTAAGTGCTTCACTGAGAGGTCCACAAGATTCCATTCCTCTCTGGTTTTGTCCTTTACACCTATTTTTAGGAAGGAGTCCCTTATGTTAATATAAGGAGTTGAATAATACACATCTCTTAGAAATTTTAATTTTCTGCACACTTTTCTTTCATCTTCTCTTCAAGTTTCCAGGGAAAATCTCACCTATAGAGAAGTCCAACTTTATATAGGCTTACAAGGATCTCCTAAGAGTCACTAGATTAAATGCAGGTGGGCTACACTTGCAAGAAAAGAGAGAGTGTCCACTTTTTGCTTCTCATTAAAAAAGTAGGAGAGGGATTTGTTTGTTAATATTTTAATTTTTTTAAATTATTTTTGTTATTATATTTCAAAGTCTAAATTTTCTATGACTATTAACAGCAAGCCAAAGCTAACTCTACTGAGATCTTACTATTGCTTTCTCAAGAGCCTATGATTCTACTAGAAAAAAGGAGAGATTAAAGAACAAAAAAGATAGCTTTTTATTCTTTGTCCCTGCATAATATATACACGAGAATGTGTTGACTGCTGCTTTTGCAGCAATACAGGGATGCAAACAAAAAAGCACAACCATTCGTACTACAGAATATTTATGGTCACAAAATCCAGACTGGCCAATTTAAATATATGAGAAAATATGAAAGTTCCCTACTTCAGTAAGATCATCAGACAGAAAAAAAGTCACAAGCAAAAAAAAAGAGCAGTGATGTCGACAAGGAAATATTGTGAACATTTAATGGCAGTTACAGTAGCTGCACGATGTATTGTAGTTAAATAGTTTTGTCAGTTGCTTTTCTTGTAACCATTGGCCATGCCATAGTTCTGTATAAACCTTTGCAGGAGATAGAATCACCTTTAATGAAATTTGAGTAGCTGACATATTAGGCAATTCATTATACTGGAAGAAATGCTCCTTGATATTTTTCCAAAGAACTGTCTCTCAATTGTGTTCACTTTCTCTGTACATGAATGATGTCACTAAAGACTTTAAAGAAACTAATTATTTTGACATTGACTGTAAAACAAATAGTTTAAGAACATCTGAGGCTCTTTAGAAATTTTTTTCTTTATCTTATACTGATAAATACTCTAAGTAACAGCACGTGGCAGAATTTGATTCCATCAGGCCTTCTACTTGTTGGACCAGTGAGCCAGATCTCATGCAATGGAAAATATTGCTCATTTTGCTGCTCTAACAACTTTGAAAAACGTACTTTAGAAGACAACAAGTTACAAAGCAAATTTATTCATAGTTTTTTTTTTTTTTTTTTAAGAATCTATTTTAAACCTGGGATTTTAGTTAATGAGAGTGAGTTCAAATGGTTTAAACACCTAAATGCCAGATGCTGAAGTTATTTCAGCCTAGAGGAAAATCATCACAGTCTGTGCTTCTGGCACCCTGAATTTAGGAACATCCAAAAATTCAGCTCTAGCAAGTTACCTCAGAACATCTGAGACACTTACCCACCCATTCATAGACGATTGAAAGGATTAAGTGCAATCAAAAACAAGCTGGAAAACCCAGATGGTGAGCAAAGGTCTCTTAAAGCTATCAATGGGAAATGTGTGCCAAGCTTCAGCCTGCCTTCAAAGCAGAGATACTTGGTTCAAGACTGCACATTTGGTACATCTCCACATTCCTATCACCCCTACTCCACGCTAGGAAGTCTGATAAGTTTGAACTCATCCTTTTTTAATATAAGAAAAAAAAAGTTTGCTGGAGAAGTTTTTGCTGCCTGTCTTTGGTTTAATAGCTTTTGTACTTGCCTGGGCTATTTTAGACCTCAACTCAATTTCCTCTTCAGTCTGAGATGGATCAGACTTCTGTTTACCACTTTATAAAAGAATACCCTCACTACCAGATCATAAAGTAGGTGCGGAGAAGGAAGGAAAAGGGGCAAAGGGAGCAATACACTCAAGCTCTCTTATTGAGATCGATCACTGAGGGCCAAAAGCAAACAAAAAAAGCAAGGACATGTCTCTTCAGTTCAGTGCTAATGTGAGGAGCAGGAACTTTCACTGAACCAAGGGAAAGCAAACCACAGCTTTAATTACTTGAAAAACGTGTTCTTTTATTTGGTATTTATAGTTGCTCTCCTTTAATACAAATACAAAAAAAATTGACTGCCTGCTTATTTACATCTAACTTCTTTATTTTTTTTAAACATGTTTTCCTTCCGAATTATTTAAGAACTGTTCTACTTCATCTGAAAAAAAAATTATCCCAATTCTTTCATATTCTATATTATTTTGTATCCTCGACTAGACAACATGAGGGCATCTGTTCTGTATGAGGAAGGTTTCTCTCTGTCCCAACTCTATATTCTCAGATCTAATTACAACCATCATAAAGACTGTATTACAACTGTCTTTGTACTGTCTTTGAGTTAGCACTTTTGTCCTAAATTCAATGGCTTTAGTGGAGCTGGACCAAATTTCAGCATCTGAAAATCTGGTTCAGCATTTCAGTTTGGGATTAGGAATGGGGAGTGACAACAGTTTTGCAGAGAGCTCATCTCGCCTTGCACTGCAGATGCAAGTCTTTCAGATGCTTTGTTTACTTTATAACCATTTAATTTTGCATGTTATTTATGTCTTATTTATTTTCACTTTCCTGTGTGCTTGTGATGGTATGAAAAAAATGAATTTAACAGCTTCATGTAGGATTATGAAAAGAAACCACATTTTTACATTTTGTCAGGGACATACAATCCAGTTTTAGACCTGTCTAATGCCACAAGTATTCCGGTGCATTCAGCACCGTATAATTTTTTGTGTAAAGAAGTGACTCCTGTAAAAGTGTGTGCCCTCCCACTGCCAGTGCATGACAGAGCCTGTAGCTGCAAGAGTGTTACTATATTACGTGACTAACTCCCTCCTACGTGAACACCAAGATTTTTAAGCAATTTTCAGTTAAATGAGTGACTGAAGATAAAAGGGTTTAGAGGTAGCAGCAAGTGTCTAAATCCTCTTTGCAAATGTGCATGTGGAGATGAGTTTTCACTGTTTGTTGTTTTCAGACAAACAATTATGCATTAAAAATACAAAAGAATGTAATTTTCATAACCCAAAATACAAAATTTCAGCCTAAATAAGACAATGTAAAAAGCATAGCCTGAAATTATAATATTTTTTCAGGATTTACCTTTACCCCTGTAACTCAATTATTGTAAAATTTTCCCGATCTTTAAGATCTCCAGTACTTATAATTTGCCCCAGTACTCTTTACAAATTAAAAAAAAAAAAAAAAAAAAAGGAAAAAAGAATGGAAAGAAAGAAGGCAAGATGGAAAATTCATGAATTGCCTTAAGCTGACTTCTTCTAAATTCAGTTTTTTATATATCCTGTGTATGGTGCAAAATGACTGATGTTTCGTCTCTGTCCACAAAGATACTACTCTTCTAGCTCTGGTGCAACTTAAGACAAGGATAGGATACCAGCATAAAATTTCATGACCAACAAGAAGATTGAATTCTTTACAGTTCAACAACAGAATTTACATTTTTGTGACAGTTTCCTTTTGCACAATCTGTGATTGCACAATCATAGTAGCTGTCACTGATAGTGCATTTTAATTAAAGCTAATTTCAGAGTAAACTGCCACGTATATGTGCATGTATTATGTGATATCATAATTAGTGCATCTTCACTTTTGGCACGTCTCTTGTTGATATTGCATGGTCAATTTGTTGTAAAATAATTTAAAAAATAGTAATAAGTAAAAATTAAAAATGAACAAACTAATTAAAATATTTACTTTGTTGCCAACAGTGGTTCTTACCTTTCCTGCTCACAAATAAAAATCTTGCTTATACCCCTGCATTTCTTCTTGGCTTTTTGTTTATGTTTTATTTTGCTTATTTTTTGTTTTGGTTTTTCGTTTTGGTTTCATTTGCTTGTTTTGTGGTTTGGCTTTTTAGCTTCCTTTTTTTTTTTTCCCCTTCTTTTTCTGAGCTCCTATGGACATTCAATATTTTTGTTCTGATAAGGCCATTTACAGGAAGTGTATCAGTTTACTGATACTCACCTTCATGGCCATTTTCTACCAGTTTTTTTCCTAAACTAAGAAAGAATCATTTAAAGCAGTTAGCTCATAACAATAGGTATTTTTCATCGGCTTTTCTTTGACTAGGACATCATAAGCCTTCCTTCCAGCATTCCCTCTGGGTTCATAAGATACATCAAAAAGGACCATGCATTAGGCTAGATTCTTTCTGTGGTTAAACATTTCTTTCTTTGGGAGATGAGTTAAGGGGGGCAAAAGGTGATGATGCAATTGCTTTTCACACACACATTCCAGTCTGGGGGCAGCCTGAGGCTGTTTCAGTTCCTCTCACAACTAAGAACTTTATATCTGACAAGAGGTCCTTCAAACTGCAGTCAGATGCACTCAGAGACCTTTAAAGGTTTTCACTCATTCAACTAGACTATTTAAATCTATGGCTGGATCAAAGAAGACACAGTTTGCAAAAAGGCAGAAAATTCTGCCCAGGGAACAAAGATATTATAAAACTGAGCTTATGCAAGTACTTTACTTAACATAGATACAGTGCTTTAAACCGCTATGATCAGTAACCTGTTTCTTTAGGTTGCCAATCATCTGGTCTTAATTCAGCATTTTTTCTCTCTTTGGAGTCCATGACTGCTGCAGTTGTTGCACTTGAACTGGAAAGCCCAAAAAAAAGCACTTCCACAATAGTTCCACAACTTTAGCAGCTTACAGTCATGATTTCACTATCTAGTGCCCATTTCGGGCTTGCAGCCATTAGAGGGCAGACCATAACAAATTGTTGCTGAATATATTTAGTCTCACCGGTGTTATTTTTCCAATTAGGAATCTTAAGAGACTCATTTTCAGCTGTGCTTTGAAGTGAATAAGTCACAGCAGCAACGCAAAGACTGGTGAGGTAATTTTTTTAGCATTGTTTTGCTAGTCTCATCTAATTTTGACAGTAGAGATTACATCCCTAGGATTTTTTATTTTTTTTTTTTAGCTCTTCTGTCAGCATTGGTGAAGCCCTATTTGTTAAAATATTTGTTAAAATTTGTATAAAATTTTCTCTTTCTTTGTGCTACTGTTATTACAACTGAACTCTATTGCATCAGAGACCTCTGTGGAAGGATGTACTGATTTTGGTCAGGATAGAGTAAATTTTATTCACAGTAGCTGGTGTGGAACTGTTTCTGTATTTATGAGGAAAACAGTGCTGATAACACAGGAGTGTTTTAGCTAGTGCTGAGCAGGAATTACACAGTGTCAAGGCCTTCTCTTCTTCTCACCCCATCCCACCAGTGAGGAGGCTGGGGGTGCACAAGGAGCTGGGAGGGGACACAGCTGGGACAGCTGAGCCCAATTGATCAAAGGAGTATCCCACACCTTGTGACACCATGCTCAGCAATCACAGCTGGGGGAACAAGAAGGAAGAACAGGATGATTGGAATGATGGCATTTGTCACCTTAATGTGGCATGGAGCTCTGTTTTCCTGGTTGAACACCTGCCTGCTCATGGGAAGAGGTGAACATATTCCTTTGTTTTGCTTGTATGCATGGCTTTTGCTTTACCTCTTAAACTGTCATTATCTCAGCCCATGAGTTTTCTCAGTTTTACTCTTCTGCTTCTCTTCCCCATCCTGTGCCACCAAATGAGGGTCTGAGTGGTGCTGGCCAGAGTTATGTCAAAGGGTTAATGTGCATTCAGATCATCTGTCATTTGTCTCTCTGTTCATTAGGGAAAATGACTGGGTGAGACACTGAAGGAGTTATGAACATGATTCATTAGTGAATGTAAGGAATAGAGATTAAAGAGGCAGGAGGAGGATGGCTAATAACGAATTGCAAGTGAAGAGCAGCACAATTTTCTTACCTCCATATGTGCACACTATCCCCCCTTATATACACATTCCCTCCACTAAGAGCCAACAACCCATTCTTCCACCTCCAAATTCCTTGGTCTAAAAAACCTAGAATTATGCTAGAACATTTCTGAGAGTAACATGAGACTCCATAATAGGTAGAAGTGTGGATTATGACTACATATCATCAGTAACCAAAAGATTCTCAATCATGAATTTTACTTGGATGACAATAAAATAAAACTAGTACTATTATTCTTATTTGTAAGTTATGACCATCTAAGGAGAGGAGAAAAAAAAAAAGACCATTTGATTTTCTAAAATGCATTAAACTCTGAGAACTAGAAGTCTTAAAAGTTGAGACCCACAGAGGAGTACTTTGAGATAACTGAGATAATCCTGCAATAATTGTCCTAGGGCTGATTTGAATCTTGATGTGTATAAACTTTTGAGAAAGCTAGACAGTAGAGAACGAATACAGTAGAAAAATTACAGCACACAGAGCTATCCAGAGCCTCAACTAAACTATATAAATGAAAACTAGTTATGAATTATTTTTATATTTGGTCTGCCGAAGGTCAGTAGAATTATAATGGCTAGGGAAAGGATAGATTAATCTGTCACCCTTTTTCTACCCATTGGAAGCAGTAGCTGCAGACATGAGTAAATAATCTTTAACTGGACTTCTGAGGGTCACTGTGATGACAACTATGTCTTCACAACTGCAGAAAGCCAAGCCTGTCTCTGTGAGACTCCCTCACTGCAGTTGTTAAGACTAGTGAAGTTAAGGTAATGCATATGAGCTGAGACAACAGGTTTTGGCTTATTAAGTAAACATCTGGGCATCACCAACACCCCTGACATCTTTTAATTAACTTGAAGCTATGAATCATATTAGCTGGACTGAAATGACCTAACAGAAGCCTGTACCACTATCAAGGTTCTAAAGCAGCCCCTCTTTGCCCTGTAGTTCCTTCTTTTGCTGGCCAGATAAAATCCAAAGTTCTATTCATACAAAGAAGTTTGCAATTTGTGTGGATCTGCTCAGTTCCTGTCTGTAGAGCTGTAGAGCATAAAATACACAGCTTTGGAGTAGTATTTTATTTCTGGATTTCCTGAAGGATTGTGATTCTTTCTATACCTCTCTCTTTTCTCTCTTTCTCTTTCCCTCTTTCCCTCTTTTTCCCTTTCTCTCTCTCTTTCTCTCTTTCCTCTCTTTCTCCCTCTCTCTCTCTCCCTCTTTCTCTCTCTCTTTCTCTCTTTCCTCTCTTTTCACTCTTTTATGCTATAGTTCAATTAGGGGATTATCCTACTTTGATTTTACCCTTCAGCATCTTTAGAAACTTCCTTTCTTGTTAGTAAGCAAAGTGCTAAGAGATCACAGAGGGTTCACTCTCTCATACTGAATCTTATTTATTCCCTTTGAAATCCATTTCTTAATTCTTTTCTGCTGTAGGCAAGTCCTTTATTTCCAGCATAATTCTTTGCATGAGAACAGATCAGCAGTTTCCTCTAAAGTGAAAAAGTTTGTACAGCAGTGATGAAAGATGCTCTCCTTTCCCAAGCACTATCTCTGTTACTGCAAAAACTTGTTTTGTTTCCAGTTAAACCCCACAGAGGCAAAAAAGTTGACAGCAGTTTTGCTGGGAGATGGAGAAATAGCTGTTTGCTTTTAAAAACTGTTAATGCTCAATTGTAAAACATGTACTTTATCCTGTAGTATTTACTCTTCTGGCAAGACACTTTTTCTTTTTTTGTCTGAGTATTTTGGACTTGCTTTTCAGTAGCTCTAAGAATTTTTTATTCCATCCTGAAATCCAAGAACAGGCTTATTTGGCCCTCAGAAAACACCCCATGTATAACATAAAGCTAACCTAAGGGTTACAATACCTCTGCTCCCTACCACTAGCCCATGGCTATCAAACTTGCAGGCCATGCAGGGGAAGCATAAGATAAAACTTGAAATAAATTAAGGGCACGGAGAGTGTGAGCATAACTTATCACCATGTTTGCCTCTCTTATCCTTATCCAGGGAATGACACTGTCAAGAACCTGATGTAAATCTCTGAAACAGTATGCCAAATTAGCCAGTTAGTCAAGTCTTGTCTAGAACTTCCCTCCCTTGATGGGATGGGGGAGAGAACTGGGAGACTAAAAGTGAGAAAACTCGTGGGTAAAGACAGTTTAATAGGGAAAGCAAAAGCTATGCACACAAGGAGAGCAAAACAAGGAATTCATTCACTGCTCCCATGGGTGGGTAAGTGTTCAGCCATTCCCAGGACAGCAGGGCTCCATCACACATAGTGGTGACTTGGGAACACAACCACCATAGTTCTGAATGTTTCCCCTTCTTTCTTCTTTCCCCAGCTGTTGTTACTGAGCATCATGTCATGGTGGGGGCCATCCCTCGGGTCAGGTGGGGTCAGCTGTCCTGGCTGTGTCCCCTCCCAGCCTCTTGGGCCAGAGGCAGAAAGGGGCTTCACTCTGTGTCAGCACTGCTCAGCACTAACTAAAGCATCGCTGTGTTATCAGAGCTGTTTTCCTCCTAAATCCAGAGCATAGCCCCATACCAGCTACTGTGAAGAAAATTATCCCAGCCCAAAACAGCACAGCAGGAGGCTTGAGTAGAAGATCCAATTTTTGTTGGATGGCTACTGCAACACCTCTGACAGGGAAACCTTTCCCTCTGAATGAGCTAACAAGATTTTTGCAGTCAAAAATCATTCTTGCTTATACTTTCTCACTTTCCGAGCTTGCCTTCAAGAGTCAATTCTACCCTGCTTTACAGTTATTGTGTTTGCCAGTTTATGCTATAGCCATTTAGTGGGAATCTTCTATTTCATTTTTCAAGGAATTCTTTGTTAAACACATTTGCATACAACATTAATTTTTTTATGCCTGTGACGGTATTTTCTCCATGCTTTAGTTCTTGTTATTGCTTTCATGTAGAATAATCAAGCTCTTAGCTTTTATTATTCACTTTCAGGAATAAAAACAAGTGGTAAGGGGTGTTATCTTGTGTCCTGTTTTAATTACCATTTTTATCTAGATTTCCTTTGACCAGAAGTTATACTTTTAGTATTTCATGACTTAACTTTTGGTTTTTGTTTGCTTTTTTCTTTTTCTTTCCTAATATAGGGGAATGTATTAAACTTTCCTTTAGTTTCACTTTGGCTCAGGATCAATATTTCAACTACATTCATAACTTTGATATATAACATTTGGCTGGCAGAGAGTATAAGAAGCAATATATTATTTTCCTCTAAAGAAGAATGGGAATCTGATCTGAAGATTATGCACTAAGCGGTTGTGAGGATTTATTTCAATTCCCCTAAGAACCTGTTAGCATATAATTTGTTGTGTAGGATTTATTGCCCTCCCAAGAGATTTCATTCAATGTGTAGGAACATTTCCCTGGTGTACCCAAGGTGTGTGGTGGTGGGTAGGTTTTCTTGTTAATATGATGCAGAGTTGCCCCACCACTTCTTGGGACATTTTCAGCCTTGGCTTTACTTGTCTCCATTAGGTCTTCCAGAGTAAGATCAATAGACTGTATCCCTTTGCTTTGATTACACCGCCATATACAGATTTATCTTTATTAAAAATGCAGCCAAACTCATCAATAGTACCTCTCATGGTCACAAATTTTTAAATGTGTCTTCTTTAAAGGACAAAATCCCGATAGGAAATTCTTAAGACACACTGTATTTTCAAAAACCTTCTTATTCCCGTGTTCTCAGCCACTGTAAAGTTCACTGTTAGCATTTTGTGTGGACATTGAAATCTTCCTATCTGAATGGTATAATAATTAATGTAATTTTAAAAAGTAATTATTTAAAAAGCATTTTGAATTTCTTTATATTCAGCATATCCATATTCAACATATATCTGATACTAAACCTCGGGGTAAACGGAGCTTTGCATCTGCACAAGACCCTCATAACCTCTTCCATTATCTATTGAAATAAAAATAAAAAAAACCCCTATGAATTCAGTGATATCAGATCAAAGAGGTTTGTGCTTTTTTAAATGATGCTGAAGGAGTTTATTTTACGTGGTGCTATCCTTGACTTCAACCCTTCATTAGGAAGTTTATTCCTTCTTCTGCAAACAGACCACATGAAACATCAAGCTTCTTTCATTTTGAATGAGAACTTGAAATTAAAGAAGAATTATAGGAGATAAGGTTAGGGAAAAAATAGGCCATGAGTGTTGTAAGTATACAGCATCCACAGTGGATGGGAAAACCGTAGTGGGATTTTGTACGAAGTTTTTTCCAACTCTACTTTCTCATAACTGTGATTATTGAAATTACTTAAAACCCAATACTCAGTTATCAAGTTCAGTGTCAAAGTTCTGCTAGAAGAGCTACATCAGATGCTAAGTGACGTTTTTGAACAAGACTTGAATTTGTCCTACACGTATATATACGTCTATATATACACACATATACACACACATACCTATATATATGTAAGTAGGAATTATCCAAATTTGTCTTTGACTAGTAATGCTAGAAAGAAAAAATCCCACGACAGAGAATAGTTTTGGAAAGGGAATTTTGTCACCACAAAAAATTCAAGAAGACATGAAAAGAAGAGATGAAAAATTAGCATAACATGGTTGGAGCTGATCTCGGTTTCTTGAGCCGAGCAGAAAGTTGACATAGAAAGCTGTCTGAAGGAAAGCACTCCTATGACTTGCAAAGACTCTTGATAGAAGGATAGCCATAGTGCTCGAATGCATAAGGGCAAAAGGAAAGGCTGCTTAATTTTTACACAAAAATATTTACCTCAGTATAATTGCAACAGCAACTGTTAATAAAATAAAGCTATTCATCCCTGCCATCATAGCCCAGATTAAATGGCCCTAAAATCACTGAAACAGCATTTCTGTGATTAGGTTGATGGGTATTTACAGTCCTTAATGAAACATTATATAGTCATTTGTGCAAAGCATGAGCATATTGTGTACTGAAATTGTCACATAGCCAAGTTAAAATTATCCTGAATACAGACAGCATCTCAGCAGTGTGCCATGCTATGAAAAAAAAACCCAAAACAAAACAACCAAAACTCGGAAAAAAGTAATAATTTTAAATTTTTGTCATTATATCTTTTCTTTTACAAAACTGTATAAAACATTTTAAAGCATACCTTATAGCGGCCTTACAGATTTTGGTTATTATCATGTTGCCTTTTATGTAAAATATTATAGTGAAAAGAAGAAAAAAAAAAATCTACTTTTTTATTTTTTTTTTTTAAATCAACTCAAAACTCTTTACTTCAGTATCTGTTTATGCCAAATGAGGATTGGACCATAGGAACTAGCTGCTATTAATTGTGAAGCCTTGAGTCACAGCTCTGCTGTGGGATGCTTCTGGGCCAGTCTTACACGAGATCTCCTTTATGGAGCTCTTGGTACATGGTCAGGACCAAAGTCTTCATGTCAAGTTTAATTCAGGTTGAAGTAAGTTGCCTTGTAAACACCATCCATGTGTAACCTTCATGTCTTCTATTGGAAAAGCTAGACTTCTGTAGGGAAATGATGTAGGTCACTAAAGTGTGCACTTGTACAGTTATATAGTCAGTAAATAGGCTCTATTTGATCCATTTGATTTCCTCCTTTAATACAGACAACAAAAACAGTGTTGGAAATCCAAAATTATTATCTGCATTCTGTAGCAGCTCCCCCTCACTATGATAAACTATTGTAACACCCTGATTTTCTGTGTTCAGAGGTAACAGCACTGACTAATTATGTGAGTTTATCACTGAGACCCTCAGTTTTCTTTTTTCCCAGAGAGTGCATTTTTTCATTTTCTAGTTGCTGTAACATTATTACAAGTTTTACAATTTCTTTGGGCAATGACTAAGACCGCTTTTTCTCTACCATCTGGAATATTCCTACTCTTTTTGCTGAATGCATAATTACAACTTTTTCTATATAGTGACTGAACTGTGGCCTGCAGTAACCAAAACACTCAGATTTAGGGAGGATGGTGAGTTGTCTGCTGCATTTTTCATTTCATTTTTATTAAACAGCACAATGTTCAGATTGTTCATTTTTTTTCCCCGTAGCCTTCAATTTTTAGTTTATCTTCATCTGCAGTGCAGTAACTCTGCTTTCCTTAGTTCTGTCCTGATCCTTCCATTGGTTGTTTGAATTCAAAATTAGGATTCAGATTCAGGTAAAGACACCTATATAGTAGATTTCTAAGCTATTATAGTCAAAAGAGTCACTGCTGTCAGTGGAGCCTTGGTAATGTGCCAAATCACCTGGAGTAAGTATCCGTGTTTGATTTCTTGTGGGGAATCCCTCCCCAGCTGCCTGCATCACCCGCTGGCCAAAGCATGGTGTATGTTTTCATGTGTCCAAACTAAGGAGCCAGGATGTTGTTACCTGACTCTTGATCATAACTCTTGAGCTCAAGCTATGAGGACTTATATATTTAGTGCAAGAAGGTCTTATTTCTGTGTTTGATAACAGCTACAATGTAATCATTCTATCTACAGCTGAACAGAAAGGAGCCAGCTGGCAGCTGATATCTCTCATTTTGATTTCTGTACAAATTGCCTGATGTAGCAAGGCCACTACTATTTAGGCATTCAAATCCTAACTCAGCTCCTAACACTCTGAGGTCCTTTATATGTATGAATACTGGCTGTTTTGTCACTGCCTTACCTCCTTGGAATAAAATGCTTTTCCTGAAAGTTTTTTGTGTATTACATCTGGTAAACATTTGTCTAAAAGGATTCTGGCCATGTCTACACTTGGTTCATCTTCCCAGATATTCAAAGATTTAGAGCCATAATGGTCTGTCAACTGAGAATAGAAATTACTGGGAAAAACCTTTTGAAATCTTTTGGACAATCTTTTCCAACTAAACCCAGCATATCCCAGAGTTACAGAATATGCCGAGTTGGAAGGGATATACAAGGATCATCAGATCCAACTCTTTGCCTTGCACAGGACATCCCCAGGAGTCACACCATGTCCTTGAGAGCGTTGTCCAAACAGTTTCTGAGCTCTGTCAGGATTTGAATGTCACATAATGAAATTCCTTGATTCGGAGAAGTCTATGAGCAAATTTTTAAATCCATATGAACTAATCGAAAATATATAACTGTAAAATCCTGAAAATCCTTAGCTAATGTAAATTATTTTTTTTTTTTTTATTGAGTTCAGTGGTTCATTCTTTACAGCTGCTGAGGTCTAGCTGAGAGGTAAGACCAAAGCAGGTCTGAGATTATAGCTTGTTTATTGTCAGAGCAGTTTACAGTCCAAACAGCTTGCATTTGAGTTGCAGAGTTTGCAATAAGCTAATTCCCAGATTGACTACAGGTTAACAAAACCAACAGTGCTGCAAGAAAAGCACAATAGTCAGCACTGTGTCTCTGAAGTTATTTTTCAAGTACCTAAAAATCCCCACAAAAATAACCTATGTGTGATGAACTTCTTATCTGAGATTTCATAAAGAATCCTAAACAAAAGCTTTCCCAGACCCTTAGTTTTGTAGGCATATCAGTGCAATTTAAACCTGCTACTCCTCTAGACTGTACTTCAGTGCAGCACTTGAAGACTTGAACTGCTTGTTTAATGGGCTGTGAGATATTTCCCATTTTCTGTTCACAGAAAAAATAAAAACTCTTGGTGCAAAAATTAAAAAAAAGAAAGCAACAATTCTAATTCTAGTTAAATCTCTGTCTATATTGAAAATTGTTAGTAAAATAATCTTGAGAGTATGCAAAGGTGAAACACACTGAAATTTTGATAGAAGATGTGCCACAGGAATAAAGGAACTTCTTCTCATTAGGAGCTAAAACCTTGGCATCATTGCAGGTCCTGTGGGTTTAATAAAAGTAAAACAGAATTTCTGGAAACCAAAATGTAACATCCATTACAAGCCAGGACAGGATACTTCCTGCTGATTTTGAAGAAAGGCTGCAGGAGAAAGAAAAGTGAAAAAGTGGAAAGTTTCCAAGGAGCCATCAAGACTACCCAGCAAAAGCCACAGTGGGGTTTTTAAACCAGCGTTGTAGAATGTACACCATAAAGTGAGATAATAGAAAGAAATATGTGGTTAGGTTGGTCCAAGCAGTTCTTTTGCTGTGCCAGAGAAGATTCAGAAGGTGTCTCAGTAGCCTGCAATGTTTGTCTTGACCATGGATTAATTTCTTTACTAGTATAAGGCAATATGGGCCCATGCCCAGATTAAATCAAAGTGGCTTATTGTAGTTTTTTGGTTTATACTGTCTCAAGATATTTTGGTTTTGCTGAAGTTTTTTTCTCTTCTCTGAAATAACCACAGCTCTTTATGAACTTAGTCTGGTCCCAGAAAAGTATATACATCTCTTTGCCCTTTGTCACTTTTGTCACTATGTGTTCTATACAGCTCGATTGACACCATGGCCGTATTCCCATGATCCCAATCGGCCTTTTCCTGGCATGCTGGTCTCAGCAGTGGATATTTTCACTTGAGCAGGTGGTCTGCACATATACTGAAGATAAAGTTGCTCTGTAGGCCAGTTGCTTAGCAGGTTCTGGTAGGATGAAAATACAGGTTTAAAGATTGCTTTTGGTTCTACCATTGAAAAGCCATAGTAGGAAATTGGGTCTTTCCATTTCTTTATCATGAAGCAGAGAAGGCCATAAACAGTTAATCCTATATAGCTCCTATAAAATATTTCAGCAAACTGGTAACAGATGTGGCTAAATATTTTTTCAGCACTGCACACATCACTTGCACTTTGTTCTCTGATTAAATCCTTGTAATCTTCTATTCTTTTATCTCCATTTCTTTGGAAATTAATAAGAAAAACATTGGTTTGAAATTTAATATTCAAATAATTTTGTCTTAAAAATAGTTCTTTTCTCACATTGATTAAGGTCTGAAATAGTTCCTCTATTTTCTGGATCTGGATATAAAAAAAACCCAGAGATGCTACAGTAGCAGCTGAGTTGGTGATTCTGATCAAGTAGTAAGAATATAGTGGGGGTTTTTTTTTCAATAACTCTTATTAAAACTTATTTCCAGATGGGATTTTTCTGGGGGAGAAGAGGCAGATAATGAAGAGGGAGATAAGAATTTCAGGTAGGCCTTAACCTCTGTCTCACTGGGAATCAAATTCCAGGTGTATTTTGCTGAGATTGAAGGTCTTAACTTTTTCTTGGGTCCTCAAGGATTTGGTGGGCTAGAGGGTTGTTGTCCAAGCCCAGGATCCTATGTGGTTCAGAGCACATTCTGCAATACTGTGGAGTCATCGGATCTGTCAAGCTGCATTGGAGACGTTTGTTACATGATAATGGATGATTGGGTGTCTGCAGGGCCTGGCTTGGTGACAGCACGTGGAAGAGCAATGATTCACTCGGCTAAAGCCACTATGGGGATAATTTTAATAGGGCCACTGTTGCAATTAGAGTATGGGCTCATTTAAAAACCTATGCTTTGAGATATCCATATTCACATTTACAGTAATGATATCTCTCCCAGAGCTTCCTGGAAATGTCTTTTCCCATCCTGCCTAGTAACCATTTGCAGTCCAGTGCAGAATTGACACACCAGTGGCATACCTTGCACATTGGTTTCAGGCAGGGATATCTTCTGGCGGGTAGTAAGGTCACAGCAGGGCCAGTACTCATCACGGATGTATTTCTGCAGATATTGGAAGAATCCAGAGAAGGTTAGCATCAATAAACAGGGGTAGGAAAAAATCTTCCTGGAAAGGTATTTTATATCAAATTAAATCTTTATTGTGACACTTTCTGAGTCACAATTTACTCTAGTGCCGTGATATGTATATTTCTCAAATGAGCCAAATCCTCTATATATCGGACATATTTGCATATTATTTATCAATAGGCTTTGCACCAGCACTGAGGTCAACAGAATAGATTAACAAGCTTTCTAATATTTTAAAACATTCGATCATGGGTATGCCTTTATGTGGTAAGTTCAGAAATGTGACAAATATTTCATGTTATTTAGAACATATTTACAGGGGAGGTATTGAATGATCTATCTCTTCCCTTTTTTAGGTTTTTATTCAGTAAAATCCCAAGTTTTTAAGCAGGACCTCAAATACTCTATGAATTTTAGCAACATAAATCTTAGTGTAAAAAACAATATCAAAGACAAAACCAAAACCAACCCCCTTAGAGGTAATTACATAGCATTGCAGATGGTGGAATGGATGCATAAAGAAGAAATCTGCTCAAAGGCACTTATCAATTTTATAACACAGTGCACAAGTGTTCATTCTTTATTCAGACTGAAAGAACACTGCCAATTTATTGTGTAACCATGTTCTGCCAATGTCCTATGTAATGACATGGTTTTGTTTTGTATTATGGACTTCTCCATCACTTGTCTTTCCTATTATCCACATGCTGTCTGCCAATGGCAGAGGCAGAGCCAATGCTAAGACTGAAGACAATATTTATCTCCCTCTTCACAGGTTTTTTGGTTGTTGATGGTGGTTATTTTACTATTATTTTTATTTTTTACTTAACATACAGTATAATTTACCACAGTGTTAGTCAGCCAGAGTTTTGATTGAGAAAAAATGGAATTGAGAAGAAAGAGTGTTAAATTCCTTTTTCTACCCTTGGAGAGTACAACAATTTGAAGTGCTCTCATACCATCATAATATTAATTTCCCCCCCAGTGCTTTCTGGCATCTGGCTCTATTCCCCCATGCAAAGGAGCTTTACAGGGTAATTTATCTCATTAGAATTTTTGTTCCTGAAATGTGAAAGGAAAATAAATGTCATGTATGGTATATGGCCAAACATATTGCTGTATATAAACATAACAACAGACACATATAGGATTATTTCATAGAGTCAAGTATATCTAAAAAGTATTAATTCCAAAGTTTAAGCAGAAAGTAAGAAATTTGATCTGCAGTTATCTGTAGGACCTCAATTCATCCTTCTTGTATATAACTGTTAGGATTTAGTCCTGCAGGAAGCTGGAGAAATGGTAACAGGATTTCTTGAAAAATGTGATGCTTTTTGGATTGAAGGATGAAGGACATCTTATAGATTGGATATTGCTGCCTTTTTCACTTGCTCAAATAAAGCCCACTGGTAAAAGAGGTTCTTAAATGTGAAGTGGAACTGCTGAAGCTGCTTGAGGTAGAAATTACATCCAAAGGAAAAACAACATAGTCAAGCTTTTCTGTATTTTTTTCTTCTGTATAGCAACAGTAGACAAATTCTGAAAAACACTAAAGACATTACTACACCACGGCAATATGTAATCCTACATGTCAAAATGCTGTCAAACTGTGCTGGATCCACATGATCTGCCATAATCTGCCAGTGTGTGAAATGCTACAGGTATTGCTCAACGTGACTTCATGATCAGCAACAGATCCCAAACAGTGACAGCCACCAGTTTTCTGTGTGCTTTGATATGACACCTTAATGGGTTGCTAAAAAAGATTATGTTGTGTATGTTGGGTTTTTTTATATGTAGTCTATTACATTTTTCAGCGTGCTTGTAGCAAGCGTGGGTAGAGCCCTTCTCAAATCTTCGTTTGCGAAGCCTAGCCATGATGATGATGATGATGATGACTATTACATTTTAGAAGCTTGCTTCTGATATTAAACTCTCTGCATTGAAATTATAGTTAACCTATGAATAACAAAATTCTGAAACATTTAGAGCAAGTGTGTCTGTGTGTGCGTGGTTTTTGAAGGGCAACAGCAAGCAGTAACCTCCTTTCACTCTTCAGGGACCACTTGAAAAGAAAAAGAGCAAAAATGTGAAAAAATAAAGAGGAAAATAGGTAGTATCCACTTTCTAGTTTTCAAACAGAGAAGGTTTTAATATTTCGATAAATTTGGTTAGAGAAAAAATAGTTCTAAATTATGATACCTATTATTTGTTGTAATTCTTGAAATTGCCTTACATCAGAAAGAGCATTAAAGATCCCTAGATGTGTTTGATATAATCAAAGCAGAGTTATTTAAAGGTCTCAGTGGACTGCTAGCCTATCTAGATAGAATTATATTTTGTAATCCTTGAAGAACAAAAGTCCATCAAGTACTTAAAAAGCTAGAGATGAAGGACTATACTTCAGTTAGGGCAAGTGTAAGCTAAAAATGGCTAAATGTAGGCATTTGGGAGTTGTGTCAATCCTGACAGCTCAAAAATAGAAATAATTATGTAAATCTTGGCTCCAAACCAGAAAGCGGGTGAGTTAGAAAGGTTGTTAAATATGGTCACATACTTCAGTAAATTAATTCAATCTCCCATCAGAGATTAGAGATCCCTTATGAAGGTGCTAAAAAGATAGATTGCTGAGTGGCAATTTGGGTCAGACTAACTTAGCACGTTCAGTGCTGGGAGAGTGTGGGGTAGAACTCTCTGTTCCAAATGTTTAAGTGCCCAGGCAGGCCATTACAACCCCTGAAGAGCATCAAGAGCAGCGAGGTGTGGTTACTTCCCAGACCTACTCACAGTGAACAAAATGCTCACCTTTAAAACAGTTCAGGTTGCACACGAAAAGAGTAAACTGGAAAAGGGAAATACAAGGACTATGATAGGGATGTCCATTTTTTCCTGTAATAGTTTAAATTTATTTCCTGGTTTATAGACAAAAGCTTACTTGTGGGACTTCCAGTTGTTCCCACCACAGAAAATTAGAAAACTAAATCTGAGATTAGCAATCTGAGAGTAGAAAAGAAAAAAAAAACCCACAATCTTTTTCTACATTGTATCATTTGATAAACAATACCTCTTAGGAATAAATGCTGATCCAACCATTGGGATCCAGCATCCACTCACCCAAGGAAAGCCTGAATAGAAAAAACATCTGTGACATTTTATAGACAGAGTTTATAAGCTGCATTCCAGCTATCAGGTGTCTGAAATAAAGCCTTAGTTATGTTCTTCAGAAGGGAACTTTCAATGGAATCAACCCAGTTTCTGAGTAGCTAATGGAGCATTGTATCCAGTTTTGCATTAGAAGACATTTTCATCTCTCATGATGGTGGCCAAACACTGGAGGAGGTTATCCAAAGAGACTGTAGAATCTCTTTCCATGGGAACGTTCAAGACTTGATTGGACATGAGCAACATTTTTGGATTAGATCTGCTTTGAGAAGGGGATTAGATTAGATGACATCTAGAGGTTCTTTCTGATCAAAATACTTATAACTGGTATTTGAAATGGTTGTCCATCTAGCACGGTGTCAGGTACTCTGGGGAAAGGTACTGTCTTGCTTTTGGCAGTGGGGACAGTTTTTTACAGTTTCTCACAGAGGCCACTCTTGAAACACCTTTGCTACTAAAACCTTGTTAAATAAATGCAGTGTACACTTTTAAAAATAAATCAAGCTCCAGTGTTCAGGCCCTGGCAAAACCCCCAAACATAATTAACAATATTTGCCATGTTATATTCTTTTCCCAGTACAGAAAAGGAAAAAAGGAAAAAACAGCTGCAAAGAGGTAGTTCTCAGATGCAAAAGGATGCATCTTGGAAGTGGAGCATTTAATCATGGGCTTGTCGTTCTATTACTTCCAGACAAATAGCATTAATTTTCATAGGTCTAATAAGTCGTCATTATCTATCTGGGAAGGGCATATCACTCAGAGCTACCTCAGCAAGAGAAGATGAAGTAACAAACTCTGCCTCTGTGCCATTAAATGGAGTTGCTAGGAAATGCCTACTGCTCTAGTGTGCAAGAATAACATAAAATAAAGTAACACCTCCTGGAAATACTATAAAAATATTTCACAGAACCACCAGCTAAAATGGTAAAGAGATTAAGTTTGACAGAAATGGATATAAGATAGACGTATTTTTTTTTTAATTTTAAAATGTTTAAAGTATAAGATTTACAGATGACTATGCAAAGTCACAGAATGTCATAAAATGATGCAAATGTTTTAATAAATTACAGTGTTAAAAAAATAATTTTTTGTAAAGAGTTTTTTTTCTGTAGTGCAAAAGAGATGGTTTTATACTGACAAGCATGGAAGTGGTTTAAAGTAATAAAAAAATTAGGAGACTTTTTTCGGCTTACAAGCAGAATCAATTCATGGTCATTGGTCTATTAATGTAAAAATATAAAAAGCCTTTTGGAGTCTAGACACAAAATCATCACATCACTCAAATGTATCCCTTCCACAAATCTGGAAATTATCATGCATATTCTTTTTTTTTTTTTTTTTTTTTTAATACCCTCTGTGCTCTTATTTTGCTTGCCTCTCACAGGTTACATCTATCAGGCTTTTTAAGTACCAACCCTAGACAAACTAAATTGGCCCTCCTGTTGATATAGATTAAAGGTAGAGCAGTATGAATTGCTTTGCCATAATCCTACTATATGCAGAACCTGAAGCTCAGAGCAGAGCAGTTTGTTTTCAGACTTGATCAGAAAATATAACCTGAAAATTGTTGCTGCATTGCTAAGCATCCTAGGACTCCTTACTGTATGAACTATGAAAAAATAGAAGTTGTGTTCATTAATTTTTATTTTTTTTTTTAATCATTAGTAATACGAAGTATTCATTGATTTATCAATATGCTAATGCTACACCGGAAAGCAAGATGATTGAAGTATATTTAAAGAACCTAAATCTCTTTTTTTTTTTTTTTTTTTTCTGACTAAAGAGTGCCTAGGTACAGCGAACGAGGCTCTTTTTTGGTATCAGTCAGGATGGAAAAGAGGCAAAATGACTCCATGATATTGCTCATTCAAGTTTGGGGTTTTTTTTCCATTATTTCTTTTTCATCTTCCTGTTTTAGTTTACTAAAAACTTTGGCTTTTGCTCTGCTGGCATTAGTTTGCAGACAGATTTTTAGAGGTAGTGTTTCATGAGGAGGTATTGAAAGAAAACATGGATCATACACTGAGTCAAGGAATTTGGAGAGCTAGATGTGTATGAAAAGACAGCACAGTTAATGAAGCAAAGGATGTGAAGGAGATTGAAGATAGGGTAAGTGGTGGAGAAATCGAAGGAGCAGAAAAGAATCAGAGATGAAACTGGTAGGGGCCTGAAAAGTAAAATAAACCAAAACAAAATAAACAAACAGTAAAAAAGCACATGAACTTAACATGGAAAAGGAGAAATAGCTAGTAGTCCTTTTGAGGAACATTTGGTCATAAAAAGCAGCAAGGCATCTGGATGCTAAATTAGAGCATGTGGAGTGTTATCTATCCTATCAAAAAAATCAATAGGATGAGATGAGAGGATTCCTCTTCAGTTGCTCTTTTTGCCCAGAGCAGTTTTACCATTTCCCACTTACTGCATATTTTTTCCTAATGGTATGGCTCTAGCGAAGTGAGAAGAACGGAGATTTCAGAGTAGCCTGTTCTGTGTAATGCAAAGGGAGAACTTCCTTTGGGGAAATCCAGGAAATTTCTGTGCCTGTGATGGTGAAAGGAGGTGCATCTCTTATAAGATGCGTGCTATTTCTTGTTTATTTAGTTATCATCCTTTCCATGGTATTTGTCCCAGGTTCAAGAGAGCTATCCAGAGAGTAAAAATGACAGAGCTACAAAAAAGAGATTCCTATCTGTGTTCTGTACAAGACTGCTAACATGTATGATAGGGTTCCTCTGAGGGAAAGCCTTAGTCGCCTTATCTGCCTTCTCTCATTTTTTTGTCATTAGTAAGAATCTGTCATTCACAAGAATTCAAATAGCTAGTAGTCCTTTTGAAGAACATTTGGTCATGAAAATATGTTTCTAAATATATTTATACTAAATATACTAAATATATTAAATATACTAAATATACTTATTTTTTCTAAATATACTTATAATAAAATTTTCTAAATATTTAGTTTTTCTAAATATACTTATATTTTCTAAATATACTTATAATATTTTCTAAAATATTCTAAATATACTTATAATGTTTCTAAATATACTTATAATATAAGCTGATTTCAGTGCTGTTATCTTTAGCATGATGAGAGAACCCAAAGAGAATGGATGCTGTGAATTGTGTGCCATGGGGGAACTCCTTAAATTTCAGCAAAGAATGGGTGAGTGTCAACATCAGCTCTCACATGGTGAGTGTACTCACATGTAGCTTAAGGCTTGGCAACTGCTCTGGTAATTCAACAAGCTTGCTCCCCAGGAAGATTGTTTGTATTTTTGTATTTTTCTGATTTGTTTTCTGTTCTTCTTCCTTTTCCCCTAGACATAAAATATTCCTGTAAAAGGTTGTTTTCTTTTTTTTTTTTTTTCTTAATCCAAGGTAATGTCTACTAGAAGTCCAGAAGGAGCTGCATTAGAGAGTTCAGCAATTTCAAAACCTAACTAACAGTTGTATGGAGGACTTGTCTTAAATCCTCTTACAACTCCATTAAATTCATGAATTTCATATACTTAGGAATGTGTTTCACAAGTTAGTTAGGTAAATAATAGCACATTAAGAAAAGTTAATATTTCCTTAATTTTCATGCCTTTATTGTCTCTTTCTAAACTAAAATTGGAGAGTTTCTGTTCATTCTTACACAGAAATCTTTTTTGCTGCGCTTTTTAATCTTTACATGAATTTTTAGAATTAATGGAATGTGATATGCAATGCAAATATTTTTATGTGTGTCTGTATGTGTGTAGGCTTACATAAGCAAGAAATGTCTCTGCTTGAAATGACTCAAAATCCAGCCGGACATAAACAACCTTATCAAGCTGGCCCTGAGTGGAGCAGGAGGCTGGGCTAGATGACCTCCAAATGTTCCTGGTGATCTCTAAATGATCTATTTTATAGAATAGAATCATAGAATCATTTAGGTTGGAAAAGACCCTTAATATCAAGTCCAACTGCAAACCATTCTGTGAATTTCATTGTCCAAAGCGACTTTCCAACACAAATTTCGTATTTATTTTGGCTAGAAGGAAAGAGTTTGGAAAAACATAGAGGTTGAAAACAAAATATTTAAATAACCACAAAGTCATTATTAGATTTTCAGTTAATAACCTCTTTTTTTAATTTCAGATTAAAAATTAACTTTGACTTGTCTCAGACTTTTTAACAAATCTCAAGACTTACATGAAATCTACATTATTTTCTACACAATTCCCCTTTTTCATTCCAAATTACAACTAAAGTAGCTCTTAATAGTTTGTGACTTTCACTGAAATTCTTTTCCTTCTTTGCCTGCAGCTTCTTTTCCAGATCCTTTAAATCTGACAGGGACAACCAGCCTTAGTCCTACAGGGGAATTTTGCAAGTGCCTGCTGCTGGCTGAATTATCTAAAGAAATGGAAACAAGACCGAAAAGTTAAGAAATAATTTTATATGGAGCTCACTTTCTAAAATTTTATTGTAATAGTTTGCTCTCAGATATATATTGACTTCCACTATTATTTTAAACACACGAGGTAAATCTTCTAAGATTTTCTCAGAAAAAAACTAATTTTGTGGGTCAACCCTGCAAGGCAACTCCGCACAGCCACTCATTCATCACCCACCCAGTGGGATGGGGGACGATTTTTACCTCTGTGGCAGAGTGAAGCAGGAGTGACAGACAACACCTGATAGACAGAAAAAAGTGACAGGTTAAATTCCTGTAATCTTAACAAAAAACCCCAGAGTGTGTATGTTATCCATAATTTATGTCCTTTTTTTTGCTGCACTGAGGGATGCAGTTGCTGAGATGATGCTGGATGCTTCTGGATGCTGCTGAAACCCAAACATAAAATGTGACATGAATGTGACATACCCTATAGATTAATGAAACCTGTTCCAAGCATTATCTTGCCAGTACCTGCATTTAGTCCTATTATTTAGGCTCAGCATTACTGTGGTTGATTGTAATCACTCCACTTGAATTGTGGAATAAAATTTTGTGTGAGTAAAGGTCTCACAATAATACCTTACAGCAACAGACTTGTATCAAGTAAAAACAAATAGAAGACTTCCTTCTACTGCCATCCAAGCAGGAAAGGAAAGTAATTTAAATCATCTTATATGGAAAAAAGAAGAATAAATGAAACAAAGAAATCTAGTTCAAAAATACCCTATTGAAATCAATTGAGCTGGATTTTAAAAGTCATATACCTGGTCTTAGTGCCTTCAAACTTCTTTTAAATCACTGATTTCTCAGAGCAGATGTAGTCTGGGAATAACTAACCAAAAAGATCAGCTATGTCATAGTGATACAATGCTACGGAGGCAGTCACTGGGCTGTGTGAGCTGAGGGCAATCAGTTACACGGAGTGTTTTGTGCTGGGGGCCATTTCTCCCCGTGTCTTCAGCCATCAGAGGAAGACAAACTAAATCCCCAGGCCATGATCAAATCAGGAGAGCAGGCAGAACTAGGCACTGGCAGTGGGAACTGGTTGTCGACCAGCTTTGGTTGTTAACAACATTGCAGCTGTACTACTTGTTTTGCTACAAGGTAAATGATGGGCCTTTCATGATATTATCCAAACACTGGAAAAAAGACAAAAATATGTTCTCCACATACAGCAAAAAAAAAAAAAAGACCCAAAGGAGTAAATGTCTTTTCTTTCACTAACATGAGTTAACAGGGATTTACAAGCAGAAGAACAGGACCATGACAGATCAAAGCAGCCCCAAGATACTTTCCATGATGTAACCTTTTTTTTCCACCTCTCTGATGACTGATCTGCTATGTGTCAAACTGAATGCCATTGCCTGGACATAGAACATTGTAAGCAATTATTCGGTAATGAAACCCTCCTTTCCTAATTTTGTGATGGCACCTGAATAATGGCAATGACAAAAACTGAACAATTTCATGCACCGTAGTTACAGCTGCCTGTAAATTCTTACTGTAGGTATCCTCTCTGGAGCTTTGCACATCCCTTCCCTCCCTGTGTTTTAGGGAGTTAACCTTGCATTCATTAGGAGAGAAATAAAAGAGAAGGTGAAAATCCTACCCCTAATTAAATAGTGAATTTTATAAATAGGCATAGTTGCAGTTATGTTCACTGAGACATTCACAGAGCCACTGCACTAACAGTAATAGTCTCACCTCAAACTGCACATGCAGTTACTGCCAATGTACACTTTCCAAAAGCTCCACAGCATGGGAGAGGGATTAGCCTAATTGGTGATAAGAGAAATTGTAGAGGGCTCTGTAGTTTGCATGTAAGTCTCAGAAGTATTAATGAACTGGTTGGTTAAAATTAGGTAGAATGTGGATCTTCATAGAGGATAAACTACTTTTGGTAATTCTAGTAGTTTATAATTAAAGCCGAAAGTCCCCATTTTACACATTATTAGCATAATAATTCTTCTATGTATAAGAAACCTAAATGGAGTTCTTCGACAGTATTCTGTAATGCACAAAAGATGTATTTACCATATATAATTTGTTAATATCAAGAATCTGTACTTCTTTGGTATGATGACAGTGACAGTACATGAAAACACAGGTAACGAATACTTTGCATTCTGCTTCCAATCCTATTAATAAAGTGTTTCGAAAATCACAAACTGGGACTTTGTGACCTGCTGACATACACAGAGATGTGCTATGCCTGGATCTGTCTCTTGCTCTGCTTTTACATCTCCACGCATCTTTGTACATCTGACACCACTGCTGCAAGAGTCCACATGGGAGCAAGGTGTACAGGAATGAATGGTGAGTCAGTGTGGTTCAGCCCCAAGTTAAGCAGAGACCAAATACATGATAATCAATTATAGAGTCTAGGAATAAAACCTTTACAAACAAATTTCATAGGACAAAGGATAAGGGTTTTAAACTAAAAAAGGTAAGACTTGGACTAGAAATAAGGAAGCAATTTTTTTCCAGTGAGGGTGGTGAAACTCTGGCACATGCCCCAGCCCTGAAAATGCAGAGCTCTGAGCAACTGGATCTAGCTGACTTGCAGGAGGTGTTGGGCCAGATGACCTCTAAAGAGCTCTTCCAACCCAAACCATTCTAGAATTCTATGAAAATCTCCTTTAGAAGATATTTGAGATCACAGGAGTCCTCAGTAGCTCAGTTAATTCTACTTCATAAAGGTGATTGAATACTAAAAGCTATTGCTCCTTTAAGTATATTGGTATATTCATGAAGTTCCCAATCCCCTATTTTTTTTTTTTTCAGTAATACTCTCTAGGTTTTTCCTAGAAAGAAAGTGAAAATCACAGGTCTTGATATTGCTCAACTTTCTGCATCTGAAGATGTATAATTAAACTAAATATCTGTGTATTTTACTAATAGGTCCTGACCTGCTGGAAGCACTCAGAGCACATTTTCCAGATTAGTCATCTGGAAAACATAAAATAAAATTGAGTCTATCTGTTGTCTCCACTGTGGTGGGGTGCGATATTAAAGCCCAAGACTTGATTTCTCATTTAACATGTTGGGAAAAAAAGACTTCAAATCATGGTCTCTCAGAGTATCACTATATTACAAAACAAAAGGTTCAGGAAGCTTCAAGAGACAAGACCAAATAACACATAGTGACTATAATGGTTAAAGGATAGTTCTGCCTAGAACAGACTGGACTTATCCACGCTCTATGTCACTTGTCTTTGCTCCACCTACCCTGCCTCCAGCCTTGTCTATTGGTCCTAAAATGTTAATATTAATTTTGCACATTTTCAGTTCTAACTGTCTGAAATAATGGGAAGCTGGGTTGCAACATTCCAGAATGGTGTTGTCATGACATGATGCTGAAAGGAGCTGTACACCCCAGGGTATGGCAAGATGATACTGCAGGTATTTGAATATGTCACGCTGGTAAAGCAGCACTGGGAAGTTGTGTAAAACAGAGAAAACCAAACTAGTAATGTCATTTACACAGACTTTTGCCTGATGACAGACTCTGGGCAAGGGTGAAGGTGTGTATTTCAGCTCTGGGGGTTCTATCTTGGATGAACAATTAATTGTTTAGGAGGCAATTCCCTGAACAAGAACAATTGCAGAAATTCTTCAGAGGGGAATTTTGTGTCTGCTCAGTCCTTTGTCCTTCGTTGTTCTTCTCAAAAGTTACACCCTCTGTCCAGACACTAATAAGGAAGAAAACTGCTAAAGTTCAAGGGAATGATAGTGAATAACAAAACAGCAATGAGCGAATTTCCCCTCTTGAAGCAGGAATTAAGGAATTAAACATTTTCAAAATACATACTTTTAAAAAAATTATTTTGGATATTCTTAATTTTTAAAGAAATTTTATGAAACATCTTCAGTTATTCAACACCTCTGTTTGTCGAGGTGTTTTTGGTCACCTCTGTCAGGGAGGTGGATTGACAGGTCTCAGGCCCTCTAGGAAAGAGCTCAGACCTGCCTCCCCAGGTTTCCTGAATGCTCCTGATGGAGAACTAATTCTATAACCCTTAACTCTTTTTCCATCTTACAGCTGCTGAATAAGGCTGGCTATTCATAATAGACCCCAGACAAACTCCCAGTACAATCCCTTTCATTTAAACAGAATAGAAAAATATCTCTAATGATGTGCCAAATTAAGGCAGCAAGTGCTCATATACATTCCAGGCAGATGATTATCTCTCATCAAGGTGCCTAAGTAATACAGTCCTCATAATGAACTAATGGATTTGCAGGTCCAGTTAACACAAAAGTTCAACCTCAGACAAGTTAAAGTTAATCAAGTACAAAAAGAACTAAATTAGTACATTTAAATTCAACTGACAGAGGCATTAGAGCTGTGCTGTATTCCTTATTTTCTGCTTTGGTGTCAAGTGTTGGGAAGAGAATGCAGTTGAAGTATCCCACTCTTTGGGGACTTCATGCTTCAGTTCCTTACCACCCATGCATATGGAGTCGCTAATGACAGAGCAGCTACCCATCAGGGAATGCAATTCCACGTAGACATTTTCACCAAAATGGATTATTTCAGCCTCGTTGGTCACAGATTCTGTAGTTTTCCAGTGATTCATCTTACTATTAATAATGTCAGAGAATTTTAGGCCCTTGAATTAAATAATGATAAATAGGAGCCACTGAGCGAGCTCGGCAGAGGCAGTGCTGTTTATTTCAGTGTGAAGCTCTGTCAGGCCTGATAAATCGGATCCCTGAAATAGTTTATAAAGTACTGAATTGATGTGGCGGTTGGTGAGGGAGAGAATTAATGTTACGAAATAGGCCTGCAACCTAGATTTGATGAAAGCTGAGGAAAGCCTTTTATATAAATTCTGTGTCTGTGTAGGAAATGGCTGCAGTGAGAGGTGAAAGAGCTGCACAGGGAAATAATGTGCTCTGTAATCTCGGTGGCTACAGGTCAGGGAAGGAGGCACTCTGTGGATGCTGGCGGTGCTGGAGCTCTGTGGAGCTACACAAGAGCTCTGCCAAGAGGAGGGGTGGTCACAGGCTGCTCATTTGTAATACCAAACACTGAGGACATGCTGCACAAAAGAAAAATGAAAAACCTCTTAAAGATGCAGAAGAGGCTTTCAAGTTCCACATGGATGTCTGTGCCAGGTTGCTGGAGAGGAAGAGATCCTTGATGTTGTCTTCAGTAGTGCAGTTGCTATTGCTAATCTCTCTGGCTGAATTAATAGTTTCCTCTTCAGATCAGTTCATAAAAAAAGCCCTGGAAAGTACATGTCAAAATCATCTTCCATCCAGTTCTTAATTTTATGTGGGTGCTTTCTAATTGCAGCAAACACGATTGCTAGGAATGGTATCCAGTAACAGACCAGGCTGATCTGTGTGTGCTGGGAGATACCCAGCACGCACAGGAAATTCAGGAAAAACATGCATCCCACAGAAATTGGAACTTTTCAAAGATGTTAACTGGTGAAACTGGGCACATAATTGCTGTTAAGAATAGTGACACCTGGTGAAACCTAGATCTTGCAAGTGCTCAGTAATACAGGTGTGATATTTCTGGACCATCAGACCAAGTTGAGGGGGGAGATGACAACAATGTTTCTCCAGCTGTTCCATGTGTGTCAACAAACCAGTGATAAACACCTTACATGTTTTACTTATTGCTAGGGATTTGTATTTTAATCCAAGTCTTTAAATAGCAAATTCTTTTCTGAGGTCCTGATGCACGATGGTTCATGAAATCATAGAATATGCTGAGTTTGAAGGGACCCATCGGGATTATCAAGTCCAACTCCTGGCCTTGCACAGGACACCTCAAGAATCATACCATGTGCCTGAGAACATTGTCCAAATCGTTTATGAACTCTGACAAGCTTGGTGCAGCGACCACCTCCCTGTGGAGCCTGTTGCAGTGCTCAGGCACGCACTAGGTGAAAAACCTTTTCCAGATATCTAATCTAAACCTCCCCTGACTCAGCTTCATGCTTTTTCCTTGAGTGCCATCACTGTTCATGGGAGTAAAGAGATCTGTACCTGCCCCTCTCTTCCCCTCCCTAGGAAGCTGTAGATTGCAATGAGGTCTCCACCCAGTCTCCTCCAGGCTGAACAGATCAAGTGCTCTCAGCCACTCCCCATACGGCTTCCCCTCATGACCCTTCTCCACCTTTGTTGCCCTCCTTTGGACACTCTCTAGTAGTTTAATGTCTTTCTTATATTTGGTGCCCCAAACTGCCACAGTATTCAAGGTGAGAATGCCCCAGTGCAGAGCAGAGCAGGACAATTCCCTCCCTCTCCCAGCTGATGATGCTTTGCCTGATGTCCTCAGGACAGAGTTGGCCCTCCTGATTGCCAGGGCACTGCTGAATCATGTTCCACTTGCCATAGACCAGGACCCCCAGACCTTTTCTGCAGTACTGCTCTCCAGTCTCTTGTTCCCTAGTCAAGACAGACAGGACACAGATGGGTTGCCTTGTCCCAGGTGCACAGGAATTCTGTGGGTGGAGTTCCTCATGCTCTTCACTTCTCCTGAAGTCATGCTACACTGCTTTTCAGTTTCATAGTTGCTCACTAGGACACTCTAGGGAGAAGAAAAGGAGGAAGGGCTGTTTTTGATGTCACTCCCACTCCAGAAGAACCTTTACTGAGATTGTGTCACAGTACTAAAGACCAAAACAATGACCATTCATGTAGATCAGGATGAGGCTCTCAGATTGCAGATGATAGTTTTAACAATTCCATATCTGCTTCTTCCTACAAGATAGTAAAGGGAGAGATATATGGTAGATGATTATGACCCCCAAAGGCCAGCCCTAGGTCTCATTTCTGATCCTTTTTTTTCCCATTAAATGAGCCATTCTTCATACAGGTTTCTCCATGCACATTTTACAAAGCTACAGCATGGTCACCTGCTGAAAGCAAAAGCCAAAGCTACTTTTATACAGTTCATTCAGCAAAAAATCTGATCAGTCTAACAGGGAATCAGTGGGTTAAGATCTAAAGGATAATACTTTCATGCAGTTTAAATGTATAATACCAGAACTCTATAAATAGTTACATAATATTCAGCATTTAGACTGAATTTTGGGAAGATCCTTTTTTTTCCTATCAGGTTTATCTCATCTCTACTAACAACCATAAAATTACTCTGTAAGTTGCATAAGTGCATGCAGTATCAAAACAATGAGAACACTATCATGAGAGAAAAATAAATATACCTTTCCTCTAAATGTATTATTTACAAGTGATGTGCCTGGAAATTACTTAGTACCTGTTTTCTGTCTCTCTAGTCTTTTATCCTTACTTGATCTCCAAAAAGCACAGATCTGATTACAAATGCCTTGTGCAAGGAGGAAGAATGTAACAGGCTAAACAG
>NW_020956798.1:71991-78654 GCF_003031625.1 Empidonax traillii
ATGAGAGAAAAATAAATATACCTTTCCTCTAAATGTATTATTTACAAGTGATGTGCCTGGAAATTACTTAGTACCTGTTTTCTGTCTCTCTAGTCTTTTATCCTTACTTGATCTCCAAAAAGCACAGATCTGATTACAAATGCCTTGTGCAAGGAGGAAGAATGTAACAGGCTAAACAGTTTTGTGATTATCTTAGTATAGACAATTTAACCTCTTAATCTTTAGTATCACAGGGATAGGGATAGATTGTAAAATGTAAAGTAAAAGAAAGGAAAGACATTTAAAAAGTTCTGCTTAGCACTGATACAAAAATGTATATTTAGAAAAGAGAAAATAATACCATTTTTCTACAAATTTTTTTTTTAAAGATTTTTTTTCCCCAGCTTTTTTTCCCCTCTTCTAGTTAGTTTGAAATAAGAAAGGATTTTTTAATATGAAATAGCTTGCAGGAGCCTAAAGAAAGGGAAAATATTCCCATACACTCAGCTCACCTTACTTTCTATATTTGCAATACAGGTACCAGCACCTAAGCTAGTTGCTCTGGTCGGCCAATTGGCAGACAGGAATAACCACTTTTATTGCCCTATGTTAACCTAAAATGGAGTTATTCTTTTAAGTACACCTCTCTCAGCGTAAAGGTATTTGTAGAGTGACTATGTGAGCTTTGTAAGCATTTATGATGGTCAAATGTGTCCTCTCTCTGTCAGCTTCAGTGTGCTGGAAACAAGACGTTGCTTCTTGGTGTAAGTGATGGGTAAATGTAGGAGTTGCAGACAAACTTACATTTATGAAGTGCAAGGAGGTTCCATTCTGTTTCTGTAGTCATTCACACAGCACACAAAAGGCAGTTCCACAGGTTGTGGACACCTCTTTGTTTAGAAAACAGTATGCTGAAATGAGGAAAGTTTTGGACTAATCTCTTCCTTGATCCAATCTCAGCATGTAGCAGTGCACTCCAGCAACAGGGAGTGTTGCTGGGGGCTTTTCTTCAAGGATGGGAATGCCAGTTCTTAGTTCCCTGTCCTACATTAAATAACAAGTTTTTTAATCCATTTCCCCATAATGTGTTTCCTTGAGTTATTTATAGAAAAGTTCAGCTTTATTTGAGTAATTCACATCTTGTGAAGTTTTGCTTTTTTGTTTATTTGCTTTTAATTTGTTTTAGTCTTCGTGTTGCGTGAGGGTCCATATTACTATTCCTTTATTTCCCTGCCTTCATCTGATTTAAGTTGCAGTAACTTCAGGGTTTTTCAAAGTATAGCCTGGGTCCATGTAGGATCTAGTGTTAGGAAAGATGTGTTATGAGATGTAGCTCCTTTAGAATAGGTAGCTGGGTGGGAATAAAGAAAATTGCAAAATCAACTGATAAGTGATTCAGTATAATAAAACCAGCTGAAGCTCTTCTCAAGGAAAAGAGGTACAGGTAGCACAGAATTCTCTTTAAGAGTTTAGGATAGCTGGAGGAGAAGAAATTAGGATGAAAACATATATAAAAACATTTCAGAGAGAAAGCTCTTGCATGGAATCTGCTTAGAAAGTATCCAGGAAGGGGAAGAGGATGTGAATTTCTTGATTTTTAGACTGACAAGTCTATCATACAGAGAATGATACTCTAACAAAAGGCCTTCAACCAGGTTCCAGATGTCACAGTCAAGTCTGTGCAGGGGAAAGCTTAGTGACACTCTTCTGTTCATGAATGTTTAATAGATTTTGTAGTAATTGCAATGACCATTAGTAACGAATGTGGGTAGCTCTGTGACAGCTAATGAAGCATCAACTTCAAAGTTGTTTGTGATACGTTAGAACTGGTAAATAATTTAAACGAAACTAAAGGAAGGTTTAAAAAAATTCAAAGGTTTTTTTTTTGTAATTTTAAAGTATATAGGATGGAAACTGATAAAATTAGACTAGCTGCAGTTCATCCAATATGAATTTTAAATAAAGCTTCTGTGCTCTATATTTATTTTTCTACTGGATAGTAAACCAGATAGTTGAGTTTCTGGAAACTAAAAATCAGTTCCAGGTCTCTCCTTCAGGATGAGGAGCTAAAGTTCTATTTTAATCAAAGCAACATTTGTATTGGTAAAGTGGTGTTTTGGGGGCTCAGCCTTCAATTTGCATGGATACACGTCATACTAATATTGTACTGTAGCTGTGAGATATGCACCAGTACAAAGCAGAAATTTTCAAAGTGTTTTTCTCATTTACATTTTTTTCCTCACAAGAATACTCATCTCAACCTGAGAGGGCTAAGACCCAGAAGAGACATTATGAGTTTCTGTCTCTACTGGAAATCAATATTCTGTGTTCCCTAAAACTGTCTTTCACTGCCTTTATTCATTGGAAATTGCAGGTATCTTGAGATCACATACAACCTCCCTTCAGATAGCAAAAATATTTGTCCCCTGCTAGAACTGAACTGGATGTACTCGATTATTTCATGTAGATCCAACAGCTCATATATATCACTTAACCTCCTCCATGCCATAACCTAACATCAGGACAGAAGTTCATTGAAAGCTGCTCTCTCTTACTGCAAATGAAATGAGAGGCTGGAACCTTCTCTCACCTCCCATCAAATGAGTTCATATTAGATAATTTTCCTAGCCTGCTCCCTCAGTGTCCTCGATGTATCCTCATAACACAGGAAAATCTCCAGTAGGGGTCTCTCAGAGAGAGTATATTCCATTCTGTCTGCTTGAATCCCAAAAGAATTTAGTTTTTTTAATGCTTGTTTACAAACATTTGTGATATCCCGCCCAGGAGTTGAGCTAACATCATTAGTGCCAAGTCCTAATAGCTGAAGCATTGATGTGGAGGTGGGCAAAATGAAGGTAATCAGTGGGAAATAAAGAGGAGAAAGATTGTATGCTCTAGCCGTGTCTGTAGAACTGTTTTCCTATAGTATAGACTACCTCTTGATGATTCATAACCTAAAAGAGTCAGGCTAGGTCTGCAGTTTGGTGGACAGGTCAACCTTCTCCCACAGATCAGTCTGGGCAGAACCGGACAATAACTGTTAGGAGGTGTTTCTGCCCATTTTTATATGCAATTATTGAGATTCTGTGGCTCATGACTGGAAAGGAAGCATTAATTTCATTTTTGAGCTCGTATATCTCAGACTCCATGTTAAACTGTAGAAGTTTTTTAGTTTTTTTCAGTTTTTTCTTAAAAATTCTTGCTTATTCAGACCAATCAAGGATTAATTATTCCTCTGAACTGTGGCAAGTGGCACTTACCTGTAAGAGGTACAGCTTGTTTCTAGACATCACTTGGAGATATCCTAAACATTGTATGGAAAATTACCTGTTGGAGCACAATCTCTGTCCCTCTTTCCTCAAACTCAACAGCAGTGATTCCTCCTCATCCACAGTGGTTGCCACAGTATTTTCATCTGTAAAAAACTAAAATGAGATCCTTTAATAGTGTAATTTTGCTGCTAGAGGACCTTAATCCCCTTAATCTCCTTCTTTTTTTATGTAAAGAATTGAACCATGGTTTCAGTGTAACAGGATGTGTCTTTGCCTTTGTGTTGTAGATCTGAAAGCATGGTGAAAGATGGAGAAACGTCACCTTTAAAAATTGTGTTTCCTGGATTCTAGGTCCTTAGTTTGATATTGCTGAAAGGCCTGCTGGCTGGGATAGGAATTGATGCACAGGTGGCTTTGTCCACATAATCTGAAACAAATTTAATTCCCTAGAGGGTTACACAGATCTAGGCTAGTTATTACAAAGATAGACTTAAAATCTTTTGAAGATTAAGACATAAATATTTGCTTTTGAATAAGTACATAAAAATGCTACTAGTTCTGGCTTTTCCTATCACTGATCTGTCCCCTGTATAACTTCAATTTTAATGCTCTTATTTACTGAGTTTAATAATTACCCATAATTGACTTCAAGGTAACAGTTTGTACAGAAAGATTGTATCAAATACTGCTTTTCAAATTTGGCTGTACTTTCCAGATACTGTGATTAAGAATGCCCTTGTTTAGTTTATTGTCATGGAAACATGGAAATATAATTTGTAGGACTACAAAATATTCATATAATTTTTACAAAACAGCAGTAACAAAACAGGAATGAAGAAAATTCAGCAGTGGTTTTTTAAAATAATGTTTAAGCCTATTTTATGGAGAGAACAGTTAAAAATCCCAATAAAGTCTGCAATTTAATAATAGTAATAACTAAGTTACCTGGGGGAATAATCTGAAATTAGCATGTACAGTTTGCTATCAATATCCACAGCAGTAAATGCTACCATATTAACCTTTCCACTTTAGTGCTGGAATCATAAATCTAATTAAGAGCTTTTAACAAAAGAAATAGTTCTCTTTGAAAACACATTTTTAAAATAGGGAAACTCGTAACTGTTCTCATTTTAGCTGTCCAGAGTCTATTCTCAGAACCTTCAAAGCATCACCCTTTTCCTGTCACCATAGAAACACCCACAGGTAAAGTCAGTGCAATGTATTAACAGGTTAGCCAAATTCCTTCACTAGTAAGCAAAAGAGCTCTAGGTTGTTGCCTATGTTCATCAGTGGATGGAATTCAGATCAATTTTCATTCTTCATTCTTTCCAAGAGCTGTTTTAGCTCTCTCTGAAGAATTTTGCTATTTGTGCATGTGATGGCAAGAATGCAGGTTATACTGTATGGGATGAGACAATTCACACATATTAATATCCTGGTCTTTGTGAGTTCCATGACTAGAGACTTGGTGACACACTTGTTTCTCTCTTGCTGTGGCACCTTATTCTTGTCATGCACTTCCACTCCAGATCTCAGTTACAGCTGGAAGGCAAGGTCCTGGGGTGCAAAGGGCAGGTTGGGACAGTCAGAGAAGAGCCAGAAAATGTAACTGCTTCCTACATGGGAAGGAATGTTTTCTGGGAACTTTCCCTGTATCTAATAGAGTGACCCTGACACATGGGCATCTTCCATCTGCTTGAAGTGTGGATGCCTTGCTGGTGCTTTGGGTAACATCTTGTAACTTTTCTTTTGAAAGAAATTGGAATTAATTTACTTTCTATTGAAAGAACTTGGATAACTTGTTAGTGAATTGCACTGGACTTCAGGCCTTAAACTACCTCCACCCCTCCTGGCTTTCTTTTTTATTCACTGTAAAAAGCTCTAGGAAAAATGTTAATCAATTGAATTGTATAGAAGCCTTAGTAATTATCAATAAATCATACGTTTGTTTCTAGATTACTCTCCTTTTTTTTCTATAAAGACTACCCTTGAGAGCTAACATTTGTGTGGAATTTCTTGGAGTTTTTTTTCAGACATAATGTCAAATTGTTTCTACAAATATTTCTGATTAAGCAGATTATTGGCACACTTCACATTCAAAGTTAAAGACATTTGAATGATAATAGATATCACACTGAAGGTTTTTGTTCTGTGCTTGCATAAGATGTATAATTTTAGAATCTGAGCTGTATTGCTAAGTAGTTCTTCATCCCAAACATTCTTCTCTAAATGCTCCTTAACAGTCTCATAAATTTTACCTTCAACAGTCCTGTCAACAAAATTGTTTGATAGAATATTTAAAGGAAGCAAAACAAAAGAGTTTCCAAAGTACTGACCCACAACCTCAGACATATGCAAATACACACTTCATAGGCTGAGAAACATACTGCTATCTTGAAGGCAAGTACGAATAGGCACAATTTTCACAATAAGTGGTAACCTACAATCCTTATCTTCAGGCAGATGCTGCTGATGTCCTTCATCAGTGTCTTTCATCAACATATTCAAGCCATAATGTTACAAGGTACAGATGTGAGACTAATCTAGATGTCTTTCCCCTTGTCATGGTTTTGCTCTGGGTCAATCTGCTTTCCACCCCCCACACAATTACTACTAGTTGAGAGAAGGTTTTTGCAGGCAAAAGAGAGACAGGATTTGGGGAAAAATAGTATAAACATTTATTACTAGTAAAACAAAAACTACTAATAAATTAAAAAACTAAAGAACTATATCTACAACAATTTTTACTCAAGTTGAAGTGCTATATATTTACAGAAATACTTCTTCCCCTTTTATACTAGTCCAAGGAGAAGAAGTAGTCTCATTCTCTATTTTTGGAGTTCCAGCTCTCTCTCTCTAGTAATAGATCTTCAGTAGCAGCAGTATTCTCATTGCAGCTGGAACTTTTTCTCTCTCTTTCTCGCTCTGTGTTGGCTTCCAGGGCTGGGCTTACCCCCCTCCTGGGCTAAGACCAAAGGCTGGGGGTTACCCAGGTCCCGAAGGGTCTTCTTTCCATAGGCTTGCAAGGGGACACTTGCTTACTATAGATTTTTTTCCACAGGGTTACAGGGGATAATGGTTTAAGAGTTCAACCCTGTTTCCCTATGGAGGTCCCTCCCCATGGGAGAACAGTCCTTGATAGACTTCTCGGCATGGGTCTAGCACGGATCCACACACACACACGGATCCCAACATCTCACATGGGCCGTCTTGCTCCAGCATGAGATTTCTCAGGGTCACAAAATCTTCAACAGCAGTATGGATCCACACACACACGGATCCCAGTATCCCACCTGAGTCGTCACTGCTCCAGCACAGGTTTCCCTCAGGGTCAAAAGTCTCTACCAGGACTCTGCCTCACTTCAGTCCTTCTCATGAAGTCTCAGTTCTCTTTGGTACATCCACAGACTCC
>NW_020956798.1:79780-82416 GCF_003031625.1 Empidonax traillii
GGTCACCTCTAAGCCTTCTCTTCTCCAGACTAAACAACCCCAACTCCCTCAGCCTCTCCTCACAGGACTTGTGCTCAAGTCCCTTCACCAGCCTCGTTGCTCTTCTCTGGACCCGCTCCAGCACCTCAATATCCTTCCTGAACTGAGGGGCCCAGAGCTGAACACAATACTCAAGGTGTGGCCTCACCAACGCAGAGTACAGGGGAAGGATCACTGCCCTGCTCCTGCTGGCCACACTGTTCCTGATCCAGGTCAGGATGCCATTGGCCTTCTTGGCCACCTGGGCACACTGCTGGCTCATGTTCAGCCTCCTGTCGATCAGCACCCCCAGGTCCCTTTCTGCCTGGCTGCTCTCCAGCCACTCTGTGCCCAGCCTGTAGCGCTGCAGGGGGTTGTTGTGGCCAAAGTGCAGGCACTTGGCCTTGTTGAACTTCATCCCATTGGAGTCAGCCCATCTCTCCAGTCTATCCAGATCCCTCTGCAGAGCCCTCCTGCCTTCCGGCAGGTCGACACTCCCTCCCAACTTGGTGTCATCTGCAAATTTGTGATGATGGACTCAGAGTCCAGATCATAAACACTTATTTTTCACCTCACATTCTTGTGGTTCAGACTGTCTTTCACATTCCAATTCTATCCTATTCTAGCTATTCTAAAGGCTATCCAAAATAGTTATATTGGGAATAGATAAGCTATTTAACTCAGAAAAAAAAAAAGTGGATATTTTCTACTTTTTGATTTCTTATTATTTGATACAGTGTTGTTCCAAACCAGCTTTGCTTTGAAAGCTGGAAACAGTGATGATTTAGAGGTAAGTACATAGATAGCTGCAACAGTAACATATCCCATTCTTATTGAATCTATTCTGTGATCTCACACAACATATGAGCCTGGAGTACCTGCAGCAGGAGAAAAGGATCATTAAATCTTATGTCACCAAATCTTCCAGTTCAGATCTATCTCGAGACATTTAATAGCTCTGCTCCAGAGTTTTGGATTCAAGAAATGTCAAAAAGATTATTCAAAATAAAACACTGAGTTGCTTGAGTATGCAGATTTCCAGAGAGCAGGTTTTTTGCTCTTGGCACTAACAGTTCTAGTACAAACTGGAGAGTGAATTTCATAAGCTAATGTTCCTCAGCAGAAAAGTTGAAAACAGACCAAGATTCACTCTGTTTTAAGCCTATCTGATATGAAGAAGCCAGCAGTAAGGATTCGCCTTACACCTCCTTTTGATCAGATCCTCTGGGCTGCCGTTGCAGTCAGTAGAGAGCAATAAAGCCCCTGAAGCACAAGCTATCTGATCCTAAAAAGAACAGACAGAAGGAATCAGTTCTTCTTCCTCCTGACTGTTTGTAAAGGAAGAAGCAGGTCACTTACTGCAGACACCTGAAATGAGGTGAGATGAATCCCCTGCCCCACCATACAGAGCAGGAGACTTGATTTTCAAGTTTTGTGGTACATATTTTGAATGCATCTGTATACTTCTACTAGTATTTCTCTCTATACTTCTCTTGTGTTTTGTATAGGATAGGGGATAATAGCTCTTCAACTCAAGAATGAAAGGTAAGGCTTAACTGTGTGCTGTGCAAATATCATGATTCACTGGACATATTCTAGATCGATGGGTGGAAAGAGAAAGACAAACAGATGCATATATGAGATTAATATTTGTTAAATTTTTTGGGCTTTTGATGTATAAGGCTATATGTCTTCAATATATTACCGTGTTAGTGTTTTACTTGAACTGGTTTATTCATCCATAGTTTAGAGGATTTTAAGAATAGCCCAGGTTCCTGTCAGATAAATCTCCTCTGTTTTGCAGCTAAAAAAGGAACTGAACTAGATTTATGACTGTTAATACCTTTTTTCTTTTAAGGGGAAAATTGATAGACACATTCCCATGAGGCTCCCTATAGATACTGTGACTTCCTTAATGATTATTCCATATCAAGCCCACTCTGCTAAAGAGGTACTAAATTAAAAGGCTGCTGTTTGAAGCAAAAGCTACAAACTGAATTTCAAACACCTAATAAGATACTGAAAATTACCTCAAGCTTTCAAATGTCACATACTGTAAAAATACAAATTAGACTGTAAAATTCAACCTAGCCATAATTAACACTATGATGTGTTCAAATAATCAAACATTATCCTCAGAGGAGTCTATTGAAGGAGATTATTATGATCGGTAGTTCACTAATCATATGACAACTATTTTTATGTCATTGATCTAGACTGCCTTGTCTATTTTGTCAGTGTCACTTGGCATCTTTTAAAAAAGGTGATATTTTCCCCCACACAGAGACAGCTCGTCCTACAGCTCCAATTGATGTCAACCTTTGCTCACAGTTATCATCTGCACACAGCCAGGCTTCATTTTAAATCAGAGAAGCAGGGATAAATAAAACTGGATAGCTTTCAATTCTAATCACATCCTGTTTTACCTCGCATCAGCCAAAAAGTTATCATGAAATGATGGGGCTTTCTCCTGTGCAAGTTAAAAAGAAAGTTTAAGATTTTCAAATTTTGTAAAAAATAGTCTCTTAGATCTCTTATCTGTTTTGAAAAAAGGTTTCTTCTTGGAGGATGAAAAAAACTGAAGGATTTTATTATTTTTAATAATAGAAAGGAATTAT
>NW_020956798.1:82437-84185 GCF_003031625.1 Empidonax traillii
AAAGGCGTCACTGGACTTTTGATTGGCCTTTTTGTCTGGAAATTACCTGGACAAAACCATCCTCAGCCCCAGGGATGGGCTGGTGGGCAAAACCACGACACCCCTGAAGCTTGGCTTTACATTTTGGTGTTACATTAAAACAAAAAAACCCCAAAAACAAACCCAAAAATAAAACAAACAAAAAAAATTGAGTATATCATGAGATAACCAAACTGTAATCAGATGCTTTCTTGATTTTTTTTCAGAGGATCTTTGCTTGGGAAATCCCTTTAGATGACTTTTCATGCTATTCACTACTTTATTTTTTCCTCTTTGGTTGATGGGGTGACCCTACGATAATGCCAGCCTTTCTCTGTCATATATTGTTTAATATACTCAAAGTTACTGTAGTATCCACACTTTTCTCATTGGAAATTTTCAAATACCTGAGAGATTCACAAGTGCTAATTAATTTACTTTCACAACAGCACTTTTAAAGTAGGGAGAAACATTCAAATTTTTTAGAGGACAAGAACTGAAATACCCAGATGATACAGTCAAAATTAAATGTTGAGTTTTGACACAATCTATGTGCTTTAAACATTTTGCAAGCTTCTACTAATTTACTACTAATTAAACTGTAAATAATAAACCATTATTCAAATCAGTTGCCAAAAATCTCATGCCAAGCACCAAAAAAGGGACCACTCATGAAAACATTCTGGTCATGCTTTGTTTCATGACTTTATTTATCCCATGAAAGCTAAGAGCCCTCCTTTCTTTTTCCATAATCCTCTGTTCAGCCCTTGCTTGCCTCCCGACTTCTGTCACATTGGCAATACTTGAGAGATCTTTATTAGATGGGTCTGTGTAAGTTGGCTCCTTGAACAAGTTTGTCCCCTGTACTGAACAGAGCTGGGGGTGTTGTGGAGAAAAATCCACGTTGATCAAACAACTACAACAGCCAAATCCATCCATGGTGCCTGCTATTCTGGCCTGACAATCTCCTTTAAAAAAAGTCAGTTCAAGGCAAATATGGACAATTTCCAGAAGTGAGAACGTTTGAGCAAATGACTGAAATTTGATATAATTTTCTACACCACTGAAAATGGTTTGTGTCAATGGGGTAAAGTGAATTGTAGTGCTCGTGTCCAGACAGCATCTGTTGTTTGCTACACACTTGTTCACTCAAATAGGAATCCCTGGGCAGTGTGAGTAGTAAGGGGTGTTACCAGTCCCACCTCTAATTAACAGAACTAAAGGGAATTATTTCAGTGGTAATGGAAATGATTGTGATTCCTCAAAGTGGAACTGAAGCAAATCAATCTGAGCCCATTGGACCCAATCCAATTAAAAAGGAGCTAATCTGTTTTATGACAGAGAAACATGGCCTACAAAGAAGACATGATGATAACTAAAAGAAAGTGAAGAATTATGATTAATTCAGCTTGCATTTTGCATAGATGGTCTGCTAATTTTTTCTGTGTATTTAATAGTTCATTTTAACATACAATCAAAATTGATGAAGCTTGTTTATCAGTAACATCACTTGTATTAACAGTGTTAATCTAAAGAATCATAGAATCATAGAATCATAGAATAGATTGGGTTGGAAAAGACCTCCAAGATCATCAAGTCCAACCCCTGATCCAACTCCAATTACTATATCATGGCACTAAGGGCCACATCCAATCTCTGCTTAAAAACCTCCAGGGATGGTGAATCCACCACCTCTCTGGGTAGGCTGTTCCAATGCTTGATTACCCTCT
>NW_020956799.1:0-2359 GCF_003031625.1 Empidonax traillii
ATTAAATCTGCAATGTGTGGTTGCACAGTGTGTGTTTTCTGGGTGTAATGTTTATATCCAACTTATCCTATTGCATTGAATATACTGGTGGAAAATTAAGATGCAGTATTCTGGTATGGCTTCCTCTCCACCCTAAAATGATATATTTTAAAGGAGTGATACTTTGCATGGTGAGCCCTCTTGATTGTAAGAACTTGGGTATTTTTTTGTGTTACATCTTATTCTTAGGGTGTAAGAATATGCATCTAATAGGAATGTCTGCTTGAGGATTTTGTAAGTCATGTATTTTGAAACACAGAATATATGTCCTTCACACAGACTGATTCTTCTTTAATTGTCTTTTTTTCTCTGTCTGCAGCCCTAAACATGCTGCTAAAACTAGTGTCAGTTATAAGTGTGAGTTATTAAAGGAAGGTGACATTCAGTGTCTCCACAGTGAAATTCCAAAATATTTGGAAATTTCAGTAACGTGCTTTCATGTCTTTATACTCTGAATCTGTCCTTTCAGAATCTAAAAAAAAATGAAAATTATTCTCAGCCAAACAACTATTGTAACTGAAATTAAAGGCACAGCAAGAGCAGGACAGTTGCTAATCAAGTAGATATCTAACTCTATCCTTTATTAGAAGCAGGTTTATAGAAATAAAAGCAAATTATGGGTTCTTTCGACATGTTTGCTGTTGTACAAGACTTTTTCAATCCATGCATTTTTCTTATTTTGGAGGAAAATACAAACACACTCTCACTTTGTATATTTTACTTCATTTTTAGATGAGTGATGGAAAATAAACATGATATAAAAGCATGTGGAGATAGTTTATATATTTACAAGTCATCTAGGAGAGGATGTAGAAAGAAGCATTACTGTCATTTCACAATACAAAGCACTTTTTAAAAATTTCTTGGCTTTTTAAAGTGAATTTTTCTTTTGAACATACCAAATTCTGTGGTTACAAACCTTCAGCCGCCTCAAAAGTGGTAGAAGTAAACTTCAATATGAGTATTTAACATTATCACAAATTCATTTATTGTTTATTGGAGGGGATGTGGAGACTTTAGTGCTAATTACTCAGTCTTGACTTCTCAGCAGGTGACTATAGAAGAAATGAAGAAGTCTTAAATAGATTTGAGATTTTTAAAATGAAGTATTTCTTCCTAGATTTGTGTCAGGAATCTTTTTAGTGCATTTTGTACACAATATCCAATTAAATGGGAAGAAATGGATGTTGTACCAAAGTACACAATCTATATATACATAGCAATTAAAGGCTTGAAATTTATGTATCTGGAGAGTGTAATTAGGAATTATTTCACAAATTATAGAATAAGAGAACGTAGTCTGGTTGCAGAGGAGTCTTCCCTGCTGCTCTATGTGATTAGTTAGTAAAACATCACATTTGCCTGAAGTTCTGAGTCAAAAATTACATGTAAGGTACATTACAGCTTGATTTAACTGGATTAGGAATGATGAAAGAGAATAAAGAAAATGTGAGATTTGTTCTTGCCTAGAAAACCTCCATCTTTTTATCTACGCTTGCGAAGTAAGTTATAATCTCCTCAAAGATATTATGTCCCAAAATCCTGTTTCATGTTTAATTTTAGCTCAAAGTCTCCAAAGAGGTTTCAGAAAGCAAAAAAAAGTACATATAGGGAGATCGCTGTGGCTGACGATAGACATCATATTTTCTCTGTTTCATGGCTGCATGTTTTAGTTGGTTCAGTTAAATGGTGAAGGCCTCCCTTTTCACTCCCCTGTGTTGGAGTCATTGCAGCTGTTCTCAGGACAGTAAAATACTAGGGATGTTTGCTGACCTAAGAATGTTTTCTGTTACCAAAGCAAAGAATTTTTCCCAATGTGTGTAGCCTCATGCTGATATGTACTTTTCCTAGCAGAGAAGTATTTGACAGATAAACACTTCTTCACTGCTTTCTTGACAAACTGGTGTATGGGCCTGACTCTTGCTCCTGTTAAGAAAACATAGCTTAAGGGGCAAGGTTTTTGTTTGTTTGTTTGGTTTGGTTTGGTTTTTTGTGTTAGTGTTTTGTTTTGTTTTTGTTTGGTTTTTTTTTTTTTTTGGTGGTGGTGTTTTTTGGTTTTGTGGGGTTTTTGTATTCTGTCTTTGGCTTTTGCTCCCTCATACAACAATCATGCTACGAAGAATAGGGCTAATAACACTTTTTGGTGAATCGTTCACTGGGAATGCGGTTCTGCAACAGATAAAAGTATTTGTAGTTTGTATCAAATTCACTGGCTAATTTTAAATATTGTCAAAAGTTTAAATGTGAACTGAGTAAAGAGGTGATGACACTTTTATTTATTTATTTATTTATAATATACTGTATGCTGGGTCAGAAGTGA